>NC_045441.1:44495301-44544834 GCF_002776525.5 Piliocolobus tephrosceles
TTTTTGTATTTTTAGTAGAGATGGGGTTCCACCATGTTGGCCGGGCTGGTCTCGAACTCCCGACTTCAGGTGATCCACCTGCCATGGCCTCCCAGAGTGCTGGGATTACAGGCGTGAGCTACTGCACCAAGCTGAGATTTTCTTTTTTTTCCTTTTTTTTTTTTTTTTTTTTTTTTACTATCAGTTATTCCTGGTTTCTCAAGAATTAAATTTGTTTACTTTAGGTTCTTGCTCAGAACTCTGGTTTTGACCTTCAGGAAACATTAGTTAAAATTCAAGCAGAACATTCAGAATCAGGTCAGCTTGTGGGTGTGGACCTGAACACAGGTAAGAGAATGCAACTGTTGTAGAGGGAAAACTAGATGTAATATATGTGAGTTGAAGTCAGGAAAGATTGAAAATGGGGACCAAAAAAAATATTTTGCTTTGCAATTTGACACCAGTACTATTAGGGAACTCTGGGTTATAAAATACGATAAAATAGGATATTAATAAAAAATGGAATGACTAGGTATAATTAAGGGACTAGAGTAGACATGAGTAATTTGGGGATACAATTTTGGAGATGTTGAGTGGTGGTAGATGGTTCAGATTAATGTTGAAGGATTTTCATACTGCATTTGCCTTACTTAGTTTTTAATCAAGTACTATGATAAAATAGATTTGGTGATTATATTCCTGGATGAAAACCAGCTAAAGATAGCAATTAATGCCAGAAAAGGGGATCTCGAAATGTAGTGAAATGGTGATAGCCCTAATCTTAGGTTCCTGTAAACAAAACAACACAAATTAAGTACAAAGTAGGAGATAACAGGTACATCCATGCAGTATGTGCAAGACCTATTGTTGTCAACATTATTATTTAATAGAAAAGGTTTCTGGAATGAGGGAAATGATCAGTCCATTTTAGCCAGATGATAGTTGAAGTGCTATACTGCAGTATGAGTAAACAGAAATCTTTCCAGAAGAGAGGGGGTGTTCAGGACTTCTCAGTAGAAGTCAGACACTCATCAAATATTGTGGACAGGGGTCATGGTTTAGAGTAGAAAATTGGGCTAACAGAGAAGCTTTGAACTCTCATAGTTAATACTGGAGGAAATGAGTCATCAGTGATAAGCAAAGCCACACACAATATTGTTGGTTCTTATTGACTGAACTTACTTTAAGAAGATTTGGTTGCCTTTTAGGTGAGCCAATGGTAGCAGCAGAAGTAGGTGTATGGGATAACTATTGTGTAAAGAAACAGCTTCTTCACTCCTGGTAAGTTTGGGAAAATGAAAACTAAACTGTTAGAGAATCATACTCTTCATTTGGTGTGTTCTGTTTAGTTGCTCCTTTTTCCCCCCATGAATAATGTAATCAGCTGGAAGTATGGAAACTGAACTATCCCTTTCTGATGTTGAGAGGGGAAGGGGGAAATTTAATTAGATGTAATGTGTACAGCTTGGTTGGAAGTGGGAAGTTGAGTCGAATTAGGACTCCCAGTCATCTGAGCCATCTTATTTTTGTCTCCCTTTCAGCACTGTGATTGCCACCAATATTCTCTTGGTTGATGAGATCATGCGAGCTGGAATGTCTTCTCTGAAAGGTTGAATTGAAGCTTCCTCTGTATCTGAGTCTTGAAGACTCTGCAAAGTGATCCTAAGAGAATACAGCTGTGGAATTTTTGTCCAGGCTTCAAATGATTTCCAAAGGAATTTTCCCATATGACAAAAGGAGAGAACGCTGGCATCTGTTGAAATTTGGAAGTTCTGAAATTACAGTATTTTAAAAAATTGCACTGAAGCATATACACATAAAGCAGCTCTTTTACCCAGTAAACAGGATGTTTTGCTTTAGCAGCAGTGACATAAAATTCCATGTTAGATAAGCATATGTTACTTGTTATTAAATATTCCTTGAAAAGCAAATTTTAATGGCTTAATTTTATGTAGACGTATGTTAAATTATCCAACAGTACCCTATTGTTAAGCATTTGGTTTTAAAATTTTTATGCTAATATAAACAAGTAATTTAAAATTTTGAAAGCATCCTTGTTAGTGTAAATTTCTGAGTAAATGCATTGGGTCAGTTGGACTTTGAATGCTTTTGAAATGGCTTTGCTAAAATGCTCCCCCCCCCTCCACAAAGTTAAGTTGTAGGAAATGGGAAGAGGAGTAAGCTAGAGGCAAGGGAGTTGAGAGAGCTGCGAGTGTAAAGAGGCAAAGAAAACAGGCAGAGGTAAAAAGATGATGCAAGGCATGGTGACTAAGGGCTACGGTTATTGGGTGAAATTTGAGGTTTGTAGGCCGACTGTGTTTTCAAGCTTCTGAACTTTTGCTTATGCAAAATATCCCAAAGCCTCTAATGTCTATTTTTCTCACCCAAATTACTGCGTTCCACGAGATTATATAGTTGGTCTATCTCAGCAGCCCTTGAAGGTGAAGTTGTGTGTTACTAGGCTGTTTTGGGGGGGTCAGCAGTGGCCTGAAGTGAGTTGTGCAATAAATGTTAAGTTGAAACCTCCTTTCTGGTCTTGCAATGGTATGACGCACAAAAGCAATCTTAAGGGGAATGTAAACTGTCCAAAAGTTCAAAAAAGTAGTGAGTGGGTCTCTGGAACGGAAGGGACCCTTAAACGTGGTTTTCCTTAATTCGCTGGGCTGCCCTGAAGGTGTTGTGGTGAGTCCTCCGCCTGGCTAAGTTTCCCCCTGCTGAACTGTAGGGTGCGGGGCGGGTGGTGGAGCAGCCTGCGCATGTGCTTAGGGCTCGGCTGCTGCTGCCGTGCATGAGGGCGCATGCGCAGTGGGCCGTGCGTGTACGCCGCGCAGCGCACCAGTCCTGATTCCGGCATGGGTTGGTTGGTACCCCTGCTGTCCCTGCTGTTGCTCCTGGTCGGCGCATGGCTTAAGCTAGGTCAGTGAACCGGCTGTCCATCCCGGGGGCGCTGGGAAGGAGATGGGGCCCTCCGCCCTGGCGGGAGAGAGCCCGAGGCCCCTCTGCCCGCCTTCGGGATGCGGCTGCAGCAGTCGGCTGGGGAGGTCGCTCACTGCCTTGTACTTTCAACTTCGTGCGCTGGAATCGTTGAGACCTAAAAAAGGGAAAGAGAGGCCGAGCGCGGTGGCTCAAGCCTGTAATCCCAGCACTTTGGAAGGCCGAGGCGGGCGGATCACGAGGTGAGGAGTTCAAGAGCAGCCTGGGCAATATGGTGAAACCCCGTGTCTACTAAAAATACAAAAATTTAGCCGGGCGTGGTGGCGGGGGCCTGTAGTCCCAGCTACTCAGGAGGCTGAAGCAGGAGAATCGCTTGAACCCGAGAGGCGGAGGTTGTAGTGATCCGAGATTGGGCCACTGCACTCCGACCGGGTTGACAGAGCAAGGCTCTGCCTCAAAAAAAAAAAAAAAAAAAAAGCGAAAAACTGAAAATGGATGATATCAGTGTGAATGTGGCAGAATAAGAGAGCCAAAGATAGGATCTTGAGGAACATCAAAAGACGAGGACTCTGCCTTGAAAGAAGTTGTAGTGCTTAGACACTTTCTTCGAAAGACATTGTGAAGTGATGCATCAAGCTGAAGAAGTGTGGCCTATTGGAAACAGCACCATAGAGAGACCTGAATCTAGTCCTGTCTCCTGCTAACTAGCTCTTTAAGTCATATTTCTTTTTCGGGTCTTGGTTTGCTCCTGTGGAATAAGCAGGTTGAAGCAAAGACCCTTTTTTGTTTATTATTTATTTATTTTGAGACAGAGTCTTGCTGTTACCCCCAGGCTGGAGTGCAGTGGCGCGATCTTGGCTCACTGCAACCTCTGCCCCCAGGTTCTAGTTATTCTCCTGCCTCAGCCTCTGGAGTAGTTGAGATTACAGGTGGACACCATCACACCTAGCTAAGTTTTTGTTATGCTTGTTTGAGATGGAATCTCACTGTTGTCGCCCAGGCTGGAGTGCAGTGGTGTGATCTCAGCTCACTGCAACCTCCGCCTCCCGGATTCAAGCGATTCTCCTGCTTCAGCCTCCTGAGAGCTGGGATTACAGGCACCTGACACCACGCCCGGCTAATTTTTGTATTTTTGATAGAGATGGGTTTTCGCCATGTTGGCCAGGCTGGTCTCGAACTCCTGACCTCAGGTAATCTGCCCGCCTTGGCCTCCCAAAGTATGGGATTCCAGGCGTGAGCCACTGCACCTGGCCCGTCCTTTTTTCCTTTTTAATTCTATGATTTTCTGAGGCATTCATACAAATCTAAAGGTGCTCATTCAACTATTTGGCAATAATTGTGCACTTATGGCAGGAGCCAGGGATATACTGTCAAACATGTATGTATTATATGCTCTTCTGGCGCATATAATGGTTAGAATCACTAATAACTGATAAGAGTTCAGTAAGTGGAGTGGAAGAGGCAGAGAAACAGCATGAGCAGAAGGATGGAAAGAAAGTGCTAGGTGTATTTTAGGGTAGAGTGTCTAAATTCACCTAGCTGGGACAAGGGCTTGTGTGGAGGAAGAAAGAGGTACGTGCAAATCTACCATGTGGTCAACATTTCACCCATGCTATTTTATTGTTATTATCTTTTTATTTTTTATTTTTTGAGGCAGGGTCTCACTGTGTCACCCAGGCTGGAGTGCAGTGACACAGTGATAGCTCACTACGACCTTGAACTTCTGGGCTCAAGCAATTCTCCTGCCTTAGCCTCTGCACCCTGTCTCTGAGCCATTGTTCCTAGTTCCATGTTATTTTAATTGGCACAGCTACTACCTAAGAGATAGTGAGATATTATCCCTATTTTTCATACTTATTATTTTTTCTTTTGTTAACAAGCTATGGTCGTTCATAGATATCCCCATTTTTCAGATGAAGAAATTGAATCTCAGCTGGGCGTGTTGGCTCACACCTATAATCCCAGCACTTTGGGAGGCTGAGGTAGAAGGATCATTTGAGCTCAGGAGTTTGAGACCAGCCTGGGCAACACAACAAAACCCGATCTCTACAAAAAATACAAAAATTAGCCAGGTATGGTAGTGCACACTTGTGGTCCCAGCTACTCAGGAGGCTGAGGTGGGAGGATTGCTTGAGCCGGTGGGGGCAGAGATTGCAGTGAACCCAGATTGCACCACTGCACTCCAGTCTGAGTGACAGAACGAGATCCTGTCACAAAAAGAAAAAAAAGAAAGAAAAGAAATTGAATCTCAGATTAAGTAATTTCCCTAAGGTTTCCCAGCAAATCAAGTGGCAAAACAAGAATGTGAAGCCAAACAAACAAAACGCAAAAGGAATTTTTTTTTTCTTTTTTTTGAGACGAAGTCACACTGTGTCGCCCAGGCTGGAGTGCAGTGGTGTGATCTTGGCTCACTGCAAGCTCCGCCTCCCAGGTTCACGCCATTTTCCTACCTCAGCCTCCCGAGTAGCTGGGACTACCGGCGCTTGCTACCACCCCCGGCAATTTTTTTTTTTTTTTTTTTTCATTTTTAGTAGAGAATGGGTTTCACCATGTTAGCCAGGATGGTCTTGATCTCCCGAACTCGTGATCCGCCCGCCTCGGCCTCCAAAAGTGCTGGGATTACAGGGCGTAAGCCACCGCACCCGTCCCAAAAGGAATTTAAAGCCAGATTTTTAAGCCTCCACATTTTTTGTTGTGTTTTATTATACCATCATGAGTATTGCATACGATCCAAATATCACCACTTGTTTTATATATATGCATGTATTACTGATAACTCTCTTTTTTCTTTGCAGGAAATGGACAGGCTACTAGCATGGTCCAACTGCCAGGTGGGAGATTCCTGATGGGAACAAATTCTCCAGACAGCAGAGATGGTGAAGGCCCTGTGCGGGAGGCGACAGTGAAACCCTTTGCCATTGACATATTTCCTGTCACCAACAAAGATTTCAGGTACATCAGATGTTCTTCCAGGAGGAATGAAGGCCCTCTCTAATCTCATTATTTTTTTTTTCTTTTTTTTTTTTTTTAGAGACTTACTCACTCTGTCACCCAGGCGCTGGAGTGCAATGGCGCGATCTCACTGCAACCTCCGCCTCCTGGGTTCAAGCAATTCTGCCTCCTGCCTCTGCCTCTGCAATTCCCGAGTAGCTGGAATTACAGGTGTTCACCACCACGCCCAGCTAATTTTTTTTTTGTATTTTTTTTAGTAGAGACGGGATTTCACCATGTTGGCCAGGCTGGTCTCAAACTCCTGACCTCAACTGATCTCCCCACCTCAGCCTCCCAGAGTGCTGGGATTACAGGTATGAGCCACTGCACCTGGCCCCATTCTTAATATCTAAAGGAATACTAACTTGTTCACTGTTACATGTCATTTTTGCAGTGTACTATGGGATAAGTGTTATATACGTTATTCAGATGAAGAACCTGAAATCCCAAGAGGTTTGACTGACTCAATTAGTAGATGAGCTTGGCCTGGAACTCAAATCCCTGGGCTCTTGAGCCAGTGTATTTTCCATTACACTGGACATAGCACTGAGAAATATAAGCAAATGCCAGTCACTCAACAGAACCCTCTTCTACATGGGGAAAGGGATTGGGAGAAGGGACATCATAGTAGAGAGTCCTTTAAATTCCCCTTATAGGCCAGGTGTGGTGGCTCACACCTGCAATGTGAGCACTTTGGGAGGCCAAGGTGGGAGGATTGCTTCAGCTCAGGAGTCTGAGACCAGCCTGGCAACATAGGGAGACCTCTATCTCTGCTAAAATAAATGAATAAGTAAAAATAAGTAAATAAGTATATAAATGTGTACATATTGTTATATATATAAATGTATATATATGTAACAATCCATCTTACCCTGACAATCTGCCTGCTGAAACTTACTAAACCATACCAAAGTATATGAAAATTCATTTTATTATTCTTGTTATCATTATCATTTTTTTGAGACAGGGTCTGGCTCTGTCACCCAGGCTGAAGTTCAGTGGTATGATCTCAGCTCACTGCAGCCTCTGCATCCCGGGCTCAAACCATCCTCCCATCTCAGCCTCCTGAGTAGCTGGGACTACAGGTGCGCTCTACCACACCCAGCTTATTTTGTTTTGTGTTTTTGGTAGAGACAGGGTTTTGCCCTGTTGCCCAGGCTGGTCTCGAACTCCTGGGCTCAAGTGATCCTTCTGCCTTGGCCTCCCAAAGTGCTGGGATTATAGGTGTGACCCACCATGCCTGGCCTTGAAAATCCATTTTATTTTATTTTTATTTATTTAGAGATGAGTTTTGCTCTTGTTGCCTTGGCTGGAGTGCAATGGTGTGATCTCAGCTCACCACAACCTCCGCCTCCTGGTTTCAAGTGATTCTCCTGCCTCAGCCTCCTAAGTAACTGGAATTACAGGCATGCACCACCACACACAACTAATTTTTGTATTTTTAGTAGAGACAGGGTTTCTCCATGTTGGTCAGGCTGGTCTCGAACTCCTGACCTCAGGTGATCCGTCTGCCTTGGCCTCATGAAGTGCTAGGATTACAGCTGTGAGCCACCACGTCCAGTCGAAAATCCATTTTAAAAGCCCAATTTTTCACTTCTATTTGGTTCAGTGTTTTTCATCTGTTAAATGGAGATAATAACAATAAAACCTGTTACCTACCTCTGATGACTGTTGTGAGATTAGATATGTGATGAAGGGCTGGATGCAGTGGCTCATGCCTGTAATCCCAACAATTTGGGAGGCTGGCGTGGGAGGATCACTTGAGCCCAGGAGTTCGAGACCATCCTGGGCAACACAGACCCCATATCTACTAAAAATTTTAAAAAGGCCGGGTGCAGTGGCTCAAGCCTGTAATCCCAGCACTTTGGGAGGTTGAGACAGGTGGATCACAAGGTCAGGAGATCGAGACCATCCTGGCTAACACGGTGAAACTCTGTCTCTACTAAAAAATACAGAAAACTAGTCGGGCGAGGTGGCGGGCGCCTGTAGTCCCAGCTACTCGGGAGGCTCAGGCAGAATGGCATAAACCCGGGAGGCGGAGCTTGCAGTGAGCTGAGATCCGGCCACTGCACTCCAGCCTGGGTGACAGAGCGAGACTCCGTCTTAAAAAAAAAAAAAAAAAAAAAAATTAGCCCCTCATGGTAGCATGCACTTGTAGTCCCAGCTAGTAGGGAGGTTGAGGCAGGAGGATCACTTGAGTGTGGAAGGTTGAGGCTGTAGTGAGCCATGATTGCACCACTGCACTCCAACCTGGGCAACATCCTTTCTCAAAAAGGAAAAAAAAAAAAAAGATAGGTGCTGGAGACCTTTCAGAAAAGAGACGAATTCCCCACCCTTAAATCTCCTGCTCAGTGGCTTTATTCATGATCTCTAAAAACAGGAGATAACTCACATGATCTTCAGCTGGTAAGTGTATAAACAATATATGGTATGTCCATACAGTAAAATACTACTCTGATAAAAAAGGACAGACTACTAATGGCAACAACATGGATGAATCTCAGAAGCATTTCCTAAGTGAAGGAAACCACAGCCAGACCCAGAAGACTACATACTATGTGATTCAAGTTATATGGTGTTCTGGGAAAGGCAAAACTATAGGGACAAAAAAACCTGGTCCGTGGTTGGTGAGTTGCAGAGAAATTTTTTTAGAGGTGACCAATGGAACTATTCTGTATCTTGATTATTGTAGTAACTATATGCTTTGTCAAACTCACAGAACTGCTGGGTGCAGTGGCTCATGCCTGTAATCCCAACACTTTGGGAGCCCGAGGTGGGTGGATCACTTGAGCTCAGAATTTTTAGACCAGCCTGGGCAACATAGTGAGACCCCATCTCTATAAAATTAGCCAGGCATGGTGGCATGCACCTGTAGTCACAGCTACTTGAGAGGCTGAGGAGGGAAAATTGCTTGAGCCCAGGAGGTCAAGGCTGCAGTGAGCTGTGATTGTGCCACTGCACTCTAGTCTGGGTGACAGTGTGAGACCCAGTCCAAAATATAAATAATTAAAATAAATCGGGAGGCTGAGGCACAAGAATTGCTTGAACCCAGGAGGTTGATCCTATAGTGAGCCATGGTTGCACCACTGCACTCCAGCCTGGGTGACAGTGAGACCTGGTCTCAAAAAAATAAATGATCGACCGGGCACGGGGGCTCACCCCTGTAATCCCAGCACTTCGGGAGGCTGAGGTGGGCGGATCACAATGTCAGGAGTTCAAGACCAACCTGACCAACATGGTGAAACCCTGTCACTACTAAAAATACAAAAATTAGCAGGGTGTAGTGGCACGCACCTGTAATCTCAGCTACTCAGGAGGCTGAGGCAGGAGTATCACTTGAACCCAGGAGGCAGAGGTTGCAGTGAGCTGAGATCACCCCACTTCACTCAAGCCTGGGCCACAGAGTGAGACTCCGTCTAAATAAATAAATAAATGATTAAAATAAATAAAAACTAATTTGGGCATGGTGGCTTACACCTGTAATCCCAGCACTTTGGGAGACCGAGGCGGGCAGATCACGAGATCAGGAGTTCGAGACCAGCCTGGCTAACATGGTGAAACCCCGCCTCTACTAAAAATACAAAAATTAGCTGGGCATGGTGGTGTGCACGTGTAATCCCAGCTACTGGGGAAGCTGAGGCAAGAAAATCACTTAAACCCAGGAGATGGAGGTTGCAGTGAGCCGAGATTGCGCTACTGCACTCCAGCCTGGGCAACGGAGCAAGACTGTGTCTCAAAAAAAAAAAAAAATTGGCCAGGTGTTGTGCCTCACGCCTGTAATCCCAACACTTTGGGAGGCTGAGGTGGCAGGATCACCTGAGGTTAGGAGTTCGAGACTAGCCTGGCTAACATTGCAAAACCCTATCTTTACAAAAAATACAAAAATTAGCTGGGCATGGTGGTATGCATCTGTAATCCCACCTACTTGAGAGACTGAGGCTGGAGAATCACTTGAACCCGGGAGGTGGAGGTTGCAGTGAGCTGAGATTGTGCCACTGCACTCCAGCCTGGGCAACAGAGTGAGACTTTGTCTCAAAAAAATAAATAAATAGGCCGGGTGTGGTAGCTCACGCCTGTAATCCCAGCCCTTTGGGAGGCCGAGGCAGGTGGCTCACTAGGTCAGGAGTTCGAAACCAGCCTGGCCAACATGGTGAAACACTGTCACTACTAAAAATACAAAAATTACCTGGGCGTGGTGGCAGGCGCCTATCATCCCAGCTACTAGGGAGGCTGAGACAGGAGGATCGTTTGAACCCAGGAGGTGGAGGTTGCAGTGAGCCGAGATCATGCCATTGCACTCCAGCCTGGGTGACAGAGCGAGACTCCATCTCTAAATAAATAAATAAACAACTAAACAAACAAATAAATAAAAAATAAATTAACCTCACAGAACTAAACACTGAAGAGAGTGAATTTTACTGTATGTGAATTTGTTGCATTCTAATTTAAAAGAAAATCGCCCAGGCTTCAGGTTAATTCTTTGGCGATCATGAACACTCTGTGGTGTATAACTTACAGGACAGGGATATCTGAGGTTTCCTGGAGCAGGAGAAGGTGGGACGGGCACAGAACCTCATCAGCCGAACCAGCTAAACTATGTTTTTGCAGGGATTTTGTCAGGGAGAAAAAGTACCGGACAGAGGCTGAGATGTTTGGATGGAGCTTTGTCTTTGAGGACTTTGTCTCCGATGAGCTGAGAAACAAAGCCACCCAGCCAATGAAGGTGAGAGAACGTGGTCTTGTGGCTGAGGGGATAGGAGTGGGACCTGGACAGGGAATCCTGTGGGACATGGGTTACCCGGGACACAGTGGAGAATCAGACCTGAGAGCTGGAGGCAGAAGGGAAGCAAGAGAAACCCACCATGGAGCGTCAGATCAATACATACTCCCAGGAAGTTAACCCTGAACCGAAGTTAGCTCTTGCCTTAAGGTCCAAGTCAGGACAGGGTTCAAGGAACTTGAGTCAAGAGATCACCTTGGTGGGCTGGGTGTGGTGGCTCATGCCTGTAATCCCAGCACTTTGGGAGGCTGAGGTGGGTGGATCACCTGAGGTCAGGGGTTCAAGACCAGCCTGGCCAACATGGCGAAACCCCGTGTCTACTAAAACTACAAAAATTAGACAGGCGTGGTGGCACGCTCCTGTAATCCCAGCTACTCAGGGGGCTGAGGCATGAGAATCGCTTGAACCCGGGAGGCAGAGGTTGCAGTGAGCCGAGGTGGCGCCACTGTACTCCAGCCTGGGTGACAGAGTGAGACCCTCTGTCTCCAAAAAAAAAAAAAAAAAAGATCACCTTGTCAAGCCAACCTGTAATAAGGGTGGTAAGATTGGACTCTATAAAGATTCCAGTCTCAGCTGGGCACAGCAGCTCACGCCTATAACCCCAGCACTTTGGGAGGCTGAGGTGGGACAATTGCTTGAGCCCAAGAGTTCAAGACCAGCCTGGGCAACATAGATCCCATATCTACAGAAAAAAAGAAAAAAGAAAAGAAAAGAAAGAAAATTAGCTGGGCATGGTGATGTACACCTGTAGTCCCAGCTACTCAGGAGGTTGAGGTGGGAGGATCACCTGAGCCTAGGAGGTTGAGACTGCAGTGAGCAGTGATGGTGCCGCTGCACTCTAGCCTGAGCGACAGAGCAATATCTGGTCTCAAAAAAAATAAATAAATAAAATTTCAGCCATAACCTCACTTAGACTACCTGAGTCTCAGCCTGACGTCTCTGTTCTGCGTCCTGTGGCTCAGTTGGGGAGGTGCCTTTGCTGGGCCAGAGCATCTTGCAGTCAGTCTCCTTTTTTGCAGCCTGTACTCTGGTGGCTTCCAGTGGAAAAGGCATTTTGGAGGCAGGTAAGGGCTGATTCCACTACCTCACTTTCTACCCCTGCTGGACTCTTTTATTCTCCAGGCCCAGCCTCCTCTCTACCCCTCGTACATCCAGGAACACTGAGTTTCAAAGGAGGACAGGGGAATTTCAGGGAAATCGCTCAGCAGGCCTCTTTTTCCCGTTACCCATCCGTTTCTCCCTTGTCAGCCTCCTGTAATCTGTTTTCTGACTCCGACCGCTCCTCACTCACCTGGCTCTCTTCCAGCTCTCTTCCTCCATCTAGTGGTAAAAGCTAAACGCGGGCGCCCTAAACCTAGCCTGCCTCTGGCTTAATGCGCTCCCCGAAGCCTGTCTCACTTCATCCTGGCTGTCAGCCTGCAGGTCCTGGCTCTGGCATCCGAGAGAGACTGGAGCACCCAGTGTTACACGTGAGCTGGAATGACGCCCGTGCCTACTGTGCTTGGCGGGGAAAACGGCTGCCCACGGAGGAAGAGTGGGAGTTTGCTGCCCGAGGGGGCTTGAAGGGTATCCAGATGATGAGGCGATTTTCTTTCATTCTTCTCCCCATCCTGCCCAGCATGAGGGCCTTTAAAGAGTGGGAAGGGGCCGGGCACAGTGGCTCATGCCTGTGATCCCAGCACTTTGGGAGGCTGGGACAGGAGGATAGCTTGAGGCCAGCAGTGAAAGGCCAGCCGGGGCAACATAGGGAGACCTCGTCTCTCCGAAAAATACAAAAATGAACTGGGCCTGGTGGCATGTGCCTCTAGTCCCAGCTACTCGGGAGGCTGAGGTGGGAGGATCCTTTGAGCCTAGGAGTTCAAAGCTGCAGCGAGCTATGATCACACCACTGCTCTCTGGCCTGAGTGGCAGAACAAGACCCCGTCTCAAGAAGAAAAGGGGGGGTGGGGCAGGAAGGGTTTGTGTTCCCTAGAGCAGTGCATCTTAAGCTATCTGTGGTAGAGGACCAGGTTTTTTAAAATTATTTTTTCTAGTCCATCTCAGACTGATATATTTATGAAATACAATAAAAATTAGTAACTGGAGAAATTGAAAGAACAGACATAAAATATTTTATTGGAAATTCCACAGACATATTACATTTCAATAAATATAACCAGAGCAACATGGCATAAGGAAAAAGAAGAATTACCAAGACTACACACTTCTGCCTCTGGGGTACAGGGATTAATGTTAGACTACACACCTCTGCCTTTGGGATACAGGGGTTAATGTTAAGAATCACTGTTTGCTCCTAACTCAGTCATTTGTCATTCTGCAATCCTAATTACACAGAAAGTTAGGACAGCAAAAAGCAACTCCCCACATTAAACCCCTCTACACAGTCTTTCAGTGAACACCAGGTACATCAATGATCAAAGGTGTTTTTTTTTTGTTTGTTTGTTTTGAGACGGAGTCTAGCTCTGTCGCTCAAGGCTGGAGTACAGTGGCATGATCTCAGCTTACTGCAACCTCTGCCTCCCAGGTTCAAGTGATTCCTTCTGCCTCAGCCTCCCCAGTAGCTGGGATTACAGGCACCTGCCACCATGCCTGGCTAATTTTTGTATTTTTAGCAGAGATGGGGGTTTCACTGTGTTGGCCAGACTGGTCTCGAACTCCTGACCTCGTGATCCACCTGCCTCGGTCTCCCAAAGTGCTGTGATTACAAGTGTGAGCCACCACGTGTGGCCAATGATCAAAGTTTTTAATATGACTTGTGAGGTTGCCTCTGGCTCGTTCATTTATGCACTCTCTAAGTCCAATTTTCAAGTTTCTCAATTTCTGTACTTTTCTCAACATGAACTGATAAGAGATGCTTTATAAACTGGCTCAGATCCCAGAGCCCTGGAGCACATGAGGAGGCCAGGGCCTCTAATGCAGTTCAGAGAGTGGCAAGGACAGGCATGGGAAATAAAAGCAGGTCATCTCACTCTCTTTTTTTCTTATCTCCCTCCAACTTCCTTTTGGTTCCCTCATTCTTTCTGTGTTTTTGTTTTCCTTCCCTAATTCTTCACCTCCTCCTCCTCTGCTGCCTCCTTGCTTTCCTGGCAGGTCAAGTTTACCCATGGGGAAACCAGTTCCAGCCAAACCGCACCAACCTGTGGCAGGTAAGACTGACATTCCTCCTTTCACCAAGCATCCACAGAGACCTGCTGGAGGCTAGGTACTGTGTTGTTAGGCCGCAGCATCCAGAGGGCTTGGGTTCTATTGCAACTGATGACTCATAAGCTGGTAAAGCAAAAGACAATGGGTCATAAGTACTTTTTTTTTTTTCTTTTTTTTGAAACAGAGTCTCTCTCTGTCACCCACACTGGAGTGCAGTGGTGTGAACTCGGCTCTCTGCAACCTCCACCTCCCAGTTTCAAGCGATTCTCCTGCCCCAGTCTCCCAAGTAGTTGGGATTACAGGTCCCTGCCACCATGCCCAGCTAATTTTTTTGTGTTTTTAGTAGAGATCAGGTTTTGCCATGTTGGCCAAGCTGGTCTCAAACTCCTGACCTCAGGTGATCCACCCGCCTCAGCCTCCTAAAGTGCTGGGATTATAGGCATAAGCCACCGTGCCCAGCCAGCATAAGTACTTTCTATTAAAGATTTGTACTTTCTATTAAAGATTTACAGTGGCTCACGCCTGTAATCCCAGCACTTTGTGAGGCCGAGGGGGTTGGATCACCTGAGGTCAGGAGTTCAAGACCAGCCTGGCCAATATGGTGAAACCCTGTCTCTACTAAAAATACAAAATTAACTGGGCATGGTGGCAGGCACCTGTAATCCCACCTGCTTGGGACTTGGGCAGGAGAATCACTCGAACCCAGGAGGCGGAGGTTGTAGTGAGCTAAGGTCATGCTGCCACGGCACTCCAGCCTGGGCGACAGAATGAGACCCTGCCTCAAAAAAAAAAAAAAGTGACTAAATAATAAATAAAACTAAACTAAGCAAATAAAAAAGCACTGTCCTGAGAAGGCCGGCAGGAGCAGGCTACAGTGCTCAGGCACGAGGCGTGGGGGCAGGCTGCGGAGGAGCGTGGGAGAAGCTGTCTTCTCGAGGCTCCATGGCATGTGGGGTTCCAGGCAGAGGGCAGGATGTTGCTGAGAGTGGAGAAGTTAGGTGTGGGCTGGGCTTGACCTAGAGCCCTGTGGGTACAGGGGAAACACTCTTCCTAATCCAGCAGGGGGGGTCACCCTGGGGATGTGAGGTGATGGATTTGGGAGCTCTGGATAGGAGTCTTAAGTCACCGCCCCGCGCCCTTCCCCTTCCCCTTCCCCAGATGTGACAGCAAGATGACTTTGGTTTTCCTCTGGATAGGCATGAGGACCTGCCTTGGGACAGGTGGTAAATCTTTTACCCTGCCTTTCTCCCATCAGGGAAGGTTCCCCAAGGGGGACAAAGCTGAGGATGGCTTCCATGGAGTCTCCCCAGTGAATGCTTTCCCCGCCCAGAACAACTATGGTAAGAGCTCTCTTGGGCTTGTGGCCATGCCCACGAACTGGCTGCTGGGACCATCGTGTCTAGAGAGGAGGCAGAGGGAAGCACCTCCTTTCCCCGAGTTGGCCCCAGGACCTCAGAGGGTAGGCAGGGTGGTCCGCGGGTCCCAGCCTGGCCTGACCAGGTGGGGCTGCAGGGCTCTATGACCTCCTGGGCAACGTGTGGGAGTGGACAGCATCACCGTACCAGGCCGCTGAGCAGGACATGCGTGTCCTCCGGGGGGCATCGTGGATCGACACAGCTGACGGCTCTGCCAATCACCGGGCCCGGGTCACCACCAGGTGAGGGACTTTGTCCCAGGCAACGTGCGGCTTCGTAGCTGGGGCTGAGGTCTGAATCCCGGTCCCGAAGTGCCCCAACCTTCATACCACCAACCATCTGTGTGCAGTGAGCTGGTCCCAGCACCTCCCTGAGCCTGTGCCCAGTTGTGGGTACAGAAAAGAAAGCCAGCAGCACTTGCTGTGAAAAGCAAAGGGGCCCAGGACACCTTGTGACTCTCCTGCCAGCTCTTGGTACCCAGGGAGACTGTGTGTGGCATCTTAATTATGGGGTTTCTCCTCTGTTCCTTACCACTAGGTAGGCACAGGGAGGGAAGTAGAATGACCACACCAGTAGGTCATTAGTGGTGGTCACAGACTTACTCTTCAGACTGGTGGGCACACGAAAAATCTTTTTTTTTTTTTTTTTTTTTGAGACAGAGTCTTGCTCTGTTGTCCAGGCTGGAGTGCAGTGGCACAGTCTCAGCTCACTGCAGCCTCAAACTGCCAGGCTCTAGCGATTCTCCCACCTCAGCTCCTCAAGTATCTGGGACTACAGGCGTGCACCACTATGCCCGGCTAATTTTTGTAGAGATGGGTTTTTGCCATGTTGCCCAGGTTTGTCTCATACTCCTGGACTAAGCAATCAGCCCGCCTTGGCCTCCCAGAACACTAAGATAACAGACGTGAGCCACCGCACCTGGCCGCAATATTCTCATAGCTTGCGGACAGGTTTTCTCTACTGAGCTGTTCTCAACTGCTAACACAGAAGTGAGTCACTGTCTTTTCTGCCCTCCAGTGCTGTCTCTTGGGGCCACTGTCCCTCCCCCCACTCTGGCAAGGCCCCTTTTGTCCCAAAGCCCCTTCTTGTTCCCCTTCTCCCAGGACTGGCACAGGCTTCCTTCCAGACCATGCCCTCCCCAGCGCTCAGGCTCCCTGATCATGGCGAGCCCTGCGGGTGAGGCAGGGAAGATGGATCTGCCCCCAGGCCTCTTTCTCAGGATGTGTCCTTCCTCTCTCCCCTTCTCTGCTGGCAGGATGGGCAACACTCCAGATTCAGCCTCAGACAACCTCGGTTTCCGCTGTGCTGCAGACGCAGGCCGGCTGCCAGGGGAGCTATAAGCAGCCGGGTGGTGACAAGGAGAAAAGCCCTCCAGGGTCACTGTCATTCCCTGGCCATGTTGCAAACAGCCCAATTCCAAGCTCGGGAGCTTCAGCCTCAGGAAAGAACTTCCCCTTCCCTCTGTGGCAGGCGCCTCTCACCAGGGCAGGAGAGGACTCAGCCTCCTGTGTTTTGGAGAAGGGGCCCAACATGTTGAAGGTGGCTGGGAGCCAGGTGTTTCTCTTAGAGGCCAAGTATTACTGACACAGGGGCAAATAAGCAAACAATTGGAACAGAGGGCTCTGAAAGGCCATTTGTTGAGCATTTTAAAATCTATTATCTTTCTCCCTGGATGATTCAGGAAGCTGACATTGTTTCTTCAAGGCAGAATTTCCCTTGTTCTGTTTTCTCAGCCAATTGCTGTGGAAGGAGAATGCTTTCTTGGTGGCCTCATCTGTGGTTTTGTGTCCCTCTGAAGAAGGAAACTAGTTTCCACTGTGTAACAGGCAGACATGTAACTATTTAAAGCACAGTTCAGTCCTAAAAGGGTCTGGGAGAACCAAATGATGTATTAGGTGAAGCGGTGCATTGTGGGAATCACAAAGCAAATAGTACTCCAGAAAGACAAATATCAGAAGCTTCCCATTCTTTTTTTTTTTTTTTTTTTTTTGAGACAGGGTCTTGCTCTGTTGCCCAGGCTAGAGTGCAGTGGTGATCACTGCTCACTGTAGTCTTGAACTCCTGGGCCCAAGAAATTCTCCCACCTCAGCCTCCCGAGTAGCTGGGACTACTAAGTGTGCACCACCATGCCTGGCTAAGTTTTTGAACTTTTGTAGTGATAGGATCTCACTATGTTGCCCAGGGTGGTCTCAAACTCCTGGCCTCAAGCGATCCTCCCACCTCGGCCTCCCAGAGTGCTGGGATTACAGGTGTGAGCCACCTTGCCTGGGCCCCCTTCTCCATATGCCTCCAAAAATATGTCCCTGGAGAGTAGCCTGCTCCCACACTGTCACTGGATGTCATGGGGTCAATAAAATCTCCTGTGATTGTGTATCTCAGACATTTGTGTCTTTGATCCTCACCTTGGGACCCTAAGAGGGCCCAAGTGTCAGTAACTCTGGGCCTCCCCTAAAGAGAAACAGAGATGGTGGCTCATCCAGGAAGTGGAGGAGCAGGGGGTTCCTGGTTCTCAGGCCACCTGTGATCTCTGCCCACCCAGGGCCTGCCCCAGCCTGCAGGTATTGCTCTGTGGTGGGAACACTGCTTCCCTTGTGCACAGCCTTTGAGAGGAGATCATGGCCTCAGCTCCAGGGGTTCCTAGCCAAGGCGAAGTGCTCCTTCTGCAGAGGACTGCACACATCTCACCCCTTGGACTTACATTTCTGTGACTTCCCCTCCCCACCTGCCCCCCAGCCCTCCCTGACTGGCCAGGCCCTCAGTAGTCCTCCTCGGCCAGGGAGAGGAGCACGGCCTTGGGTGTGTTCTCGAAAAGGGCAGCCCGGTTCTGCTGCTGCCCCTTCTTCACCCAGTGGCCATAGATTCGGAAAGCGTAGGCGTCGATGAGCCGGCGCAGAGGCCGGAGGGCATAGGGGTCTCGGATGACGATCTCCCGGGTCACCGGCTTCACTCGGCGGTACTGGTAGTAGATACGCACTGAAGCCAGCACAGTGACAGCGATCACCTGCAGGGCCAGGTGGAGAAGCTGGGCTGCAGCAACCCCCTGCCAGGCCCTGCCCCTCCAGCACAGGGACGCTCTAGGCCCGTTTGCCACGAAGCCTTGGGTGCCTTCTGTGGGGCCCTCCTAGTGTCCTCCACTTCCCACTTGGCCAGCATCCGCAGGGAGGAGCCAGTGGGCTGACACCTGCCACCTCTAAAGCCATCACAGGGCGGCTGGGAGGGGTGGGGTGGGTACTCTGGAAACCCACGGGGTGTAAGGACCCCTGGGAGAGGAGAGGGCTTAGAGGTTTGCACTTGGGGAGCTGGCGGGTCTGGGTCAGGACTCTTCATACCTTGAACTTCCCTCGGGGGCTGAAGTGCCGCACTTCCTCCACCACGTACTGCTGGAAGAAGGGGTGTGCCAAGGCCTCTTCCGCTGTGTAGCGGTTCTGGGGTTGCACCACCAGGAATCGGGAGACCTGGGAGGGGAGGAGAGGGGAACCGAGAACATCAAGGCAGGTCCCCTCCAGCATGTCAGGAGAGGCGGGGCCTCCCCGGGCAGGGGAGCCTGGCATCGCAGTCCTGAGCCCAGGAGCCAGTTGGCCTGGCCTCTTACCAGGTCCTTCACAGTGTCCGAGTAATCATCCCACTCGGGCGAGCCAAACTGGTAGTTGCCACTCATGATCATCCTCAGCATCAGCATCTGCTTCCGGTGCCAGAAGGGCGGGGAGCCGGCCAGCAGTGTGTACATGATGACGCCAGTGCTCCACCTGGACGTGTGAGGGCCCAGGGCCACTTACCCAGCGCCAGGGGCACCGACCCAGCCCTGCCGGCCCCCTCCCTCGCCCAGCCCAGGCAGGTGATCCTCCTTCCTCGGTGCACTCACATGTCCACCTCCTTCCCATAGCCCGGGTGGTCCTCATTCATGGAGCACTCGATAATCTCAGGGGCCAGGTAACTGGGGGTCCCGCAGACCTCTGCAGGAACAGTCATCATCAAGACAGATCAGCGGGGCACTCAGAAGAGGAAGTCCAGGCCGGCCGCAGTGACTCATTTTTATAATCCTAGCAATTTGGGAGGCCAAGGCAGGCAGCTCACCTGAAGCCAGGAGTTCGAGACCAGCCTGGCCAACATGGTAAAACTCCGTCTCTACTAAAAATACAAAAATTAGCCAGGTGTGGTGGCACATGCCTATAGTTCCAGCTACTCAGGAGGCTGAGGCAGGAGAATCGCTTGAACCTGGAAGGCGGAGGTTGCAGTGAGCTGAGATCATCCCACTTCACTCCAGCCTGGGCAACAGAATGAGACTCTGTCTCAAACGAAAAAAAAAAAAAAAAAAAAAAAAAAGAGGAAGTCCAAAGAGACAATGGAGATGGAACAGAAATGGAGCTTAGGCTGGGACTCCCCCAATATCCACCAACTTCAGGGCCCAGGGCAGGGTGGGGTACTGCCCACAGGGCCACCAGCTTAGGGCCTATTGCTTCCCTGGTCACTTCTAGCCATCCTGGCCCTGGAACAAGGGTAATGGGAACCTAGGAAAGGACTTAACTGAAGAAATGTCTAGCCCTGCTGGGCATGGTGGCTCACGCCTGTAGTCCCAGCACTTTGGGAGTCTGAGGCGGGTGGATCACAAGGTCAGGAGTTCGAGACCAGCCTGACCAACATGGTAAAACCCTGTCTCTACTAAAAATACAAAAATTAGCCGGGCGTGGTGACGCGTGCCTGTAATCCCAGCTACTCAGGAGGCTGAGGCAGGAGAATCGCTTGAACTCGGGAGGCAGAAGTTGCAGTGAGTCGAGATTGCGCCACTGCACTCCAGCCTGGGTGACAGAGTAAGACTCCATCTCGGAAAAAAAAAAAAGAAAGAAAGAAAAAAAAATTCCTACCCCTTGAAATGGTGGAATTTTTATTCTGGGGAACAATTAAGTTAGGGGAGAAACCCAGGCCATCTCTATTCCGCGGAGGGTTGATTGAGCGCCCAAGGCCCGGACGTGGGCCGAGTCCATGTTACCAGACCTCGCAGCCTCTCCCCTGGCTCCAGCTGGCAGGAAAAGCCAAAGTCTGTGAGCTTGATGTTCATGTTGTCATCCAAGAGGATGTTCTCGGGCTTCAGGTCCCGGTGCACAATGTTGAGTTTGTGCAAGGCGCAGATCACCTCCAGCAGAGCTCGCATGATCTTTCTAGGTTGGGGCACACACTTGTCACTCTTCCTCTGCGCAGAGTCAGGCGACAGGCAGGGAGACACAGCTCACATTTCAGCCACACTGCAAGGGAGCAGCACACACGCCCAGCCCAGACACCTGCACGCCCTGCCTCCCCTGAGGCCCCATTGTGTGTGGCCCTAGGCCAAGTGGGAGGGAGCGGAGAGGGGGCAAAGGGACGCTCACCTGGTTTCCTTCTCACTCAAAGTGACCTTCTCAGTGAGGTAGTCAAAGAGCTCCCCTCTCTTCATCCTGTGGAAACAGACGGTTGATAGCTGGATCGGTCCCAAGACCACCACCCTCCTTACCCTGCTCCCAGAGAGCTGCCTTCCGCCCTGATACCTCTAGAAGCTAAGTGGGCCACTCCCCGTGGAGAACCACAGTCTGGGGAGAGGAACCGGGGAAGTGAGGAGAGAAGTGTTCTGGAAGAACCGGGAGAAAAGCAAAGGAAGCTGGAGAGAAGTGGCCCATGTCAGGGGCTCAGACTCTCATCAACCCTCCGAGGAATAGACATGGCCTAGGTTTCTCCCCTGACTTAATTTTTCCCCTGGAAAAGTTTTTCCCACCATTTCATGGGGTAGGCATTTCTTCAGCTAAGTCCTCTCCCCAGGTTCTGATTACCCTAGTTCCAGGCCAGGATGGCTAGAAGTGACCAGGGAAGCAATGGGCCCTGAGCTGGTGGCTCTGTGAGCAGTACCTCTCCCAGCCCTGGGCCCTGAAGTAGGTGGATTTGGGGGAGCCCCAGCCCAAGTGCCATTTCTGTTCCATCTCCATTGTTTCAGTGTGGGGGTTCTCCCATCTGTGGAAGTGACAGTGTGGACTGGGATGTATCGGGGCCTAAATGATGGCTGGAGGCTGAAAGAGAGGACCATGAACCACTGGCCCAGGAGCCGAGACCCAGATCAGAAGGACATGAGTATCCCGATTTCCACCCCCCCGCCCGAGATGGAGTTTTGCCCCAGGCTGGAGTGCAATGACACAATCTCGGCTCACTGCAACTTCCGCCTCCCAGGTTCAAGCGATTCTCCTGCCTCAGCCTCCCGACGAGCTGGGATTACAGGTGCCCACCACCACACCTAGTTAGTTTTTGTATTTTTAGTAGAGACAGGGTTTCGCCATGTTACTCAGGCTGGTCTTGAACTCCTGACCTCAGGTGATCACCCGCCTCGGCCTCCCAAAGTGCTGGGATTACAGGCATTGAGCCACGACACCCAGCTGAGTATCCCCATTTTTTCCCAGGAAACAAATGGGAAGAATCGGCTGTGCAAGAGTTGCAGGTGCAAAGGTTGCCAATTACGTTAAGAATTGAGGTTCAATCTTCTTACCTCCTGGGATGATCTAGAAAGAACTCTCTGCTAGAACCATCTAGTTATACCCTAGAGGGCTCCTCAGGGCAGCATTAAAAATAGCTTCCCCCAGCAACTTCTTCAAAGGTTAAAGACATCTGAGCTGTCCCCAAGGGCTATACAGGACAGTGCCACAGAGCAGAGTCAAGACAGCTGCTGCTGGGGAGTCTGGAGGGGTCCGAGAAAGTCTCCCTCTGTTGCCCAAGCTGGAGTGCGGTGGCTCAATCTCAGCTAACTGCAACCTCTGCTTTCTGGGTTCAAGCCATTCTTGTGCCTCAGCCTCCTGAGTGACTGGGATCACAGATATCCGTCACCATGCTGGGCTAATTTTTGTATTTTTTATAGAGATGGGGTTTCACCATGTTGCCCAGGCTGGTCTCGAACTCCCGGCTTCATCTCATCTGCCTGCCTCAGCCTCCCAAAGTACTGGGATTACAGGGGTGAACCCGGCCTTAATTTTATATTTTTTTGTAGAGATGGGGTCTTGCGTCGTTGCCCAGGCTGGTCTCAAACTCCTGGCCTCAAGCAATCCTTCCACCTCAGCCTCCCAAAGTATTGAGATTACAGGTGTGAGGCACCGTGCCTGGCCGATAAGTCTGGAATCCACATTTCACAGAGTACTTTGTGGTGTTCACGTTTGATGCTTAGCAATAACGGGCTCATCTTACTAATCCTACTGATGCTGAAGTAGGGGCATGATGATGGTGGTGATGGTGATAATGATATTGACCTTTGGACCACACCCCAGGTGCAACCTCTACCACCTGCCTCTCTCCTCGATACTGCTGGCCTCCCTTTTTCCAATCCCACCTCATTACAGTCATCCCTAGATAGTCAGTGAGATCTTTTCAAAAGGAAGTCAGGCTGGGCACGGTGGCTCACGCCTGTAATCCCAGCACTTTGGGAGGCCGAGGCAGATGAATCACTTGAGGTCAGGAGTTCGAGACCAGACTGGCCAACATGGCGAAACCTTGTCTCTACTAAAAAAGTACACACGTAAAACATTTGCTGGGCATGGTGGTGGGTGGGTACCTGTAATCCCAGCTACCTGGGAGGCTGAGGCAGGAGAATCGCTTGAACCCGGGAGACAGAAGTTGCAGTGAGCCAAGATCACACCACTGCACTCCAGCCTGGGCGACAAGAGCAAAACTCTGTCTCAAAAAAAAAAAAAAAAAAAAAGGTAAATCAGATCACGTCAGCCGCCCAGTCTTGACCCTCCAAACTCCTTACCATGGCTAAAATACCTGCAGGACCTGGTCTTTGGTGCTGACCGACCTTATATCCTGCCATCCTCTGCTTGGGTCACTTCCTGGACATGCCTTCCTGACCACTCGGTCTAAGAAAGCCCCTGTCTCTTGCTAACCCTTGTTCTACTTTATATATGTCTACAGTTCTCCCTCTTTATCTGCATGGGTTATGTTCCAACACCCCCAGTGGATGCCTGAAACCATGGATAGCACTGAAGTCTATACTTACTATGTTTTTCCTATATGTACATACCTAAGATAAAGTTTATAAATTAGGCACAGAGATTAACAGCCAATAATAAAATAGAACAATTATATCAATATACTGTGCCAGGCATGGTGGCTTATGCCTGTAATCCCGGCACTTTGGGAGACTGAGGTGAGAGAATGGCATGAGGCCAAGAGTTTTGGGGGTTTTTTTGTTTTGTTCTGTTTTTGTTTTTGAGACGGAGTTTTGCTCTTGTAACCCAGGCTGGAGTTCAATGGCACGATCTTGGCTCACTTCAACCTCCACCTCCTGGGTTCAAGCGATTCTCCAGCCTCAGACTCCCAAAGTGCTGGGATTACAGTTGTGAGCCACTGCGCCTGGCCTGAGGCTAGTAATTATTAGCATTCACACTATGCCACTCACTGTGCTATTATCACTCCCATAATACTGATGAGAAAACCGAGATTTAAAGAAATGATCCAGCCCACAAGTGGTGAACCCAGGTTTCCAAACCCGGCAGCCGGACCCCAGGGGCTGATCTGTCTAAACACCGTGATCGTATTTGGCATCCTCAGCTCAGGAGCTGGCTGTGGTCTCCAGGCAGCCCTGGGGTTGAAGAGCGGATGACAGTTGACAGTCGAGGTTCTCTCAGGTGTAGCTTGCTCCAGGGCTGGGTACTTACAGGTCAAACACCAAGAAGAAGAAAGTGTTGGTCTCATAAGTGTCCTTCAGCTGTACTGAAATGGAAATGGCTAGCTTGTCTCAAGTAGCAGGGGAGCCCAGGTAGGGGCAGCCAGGGCACACGGGTCAGGGACCGAGGCTGCTGTGGGCTAACTTCAAAAGCTGACGGGAATCAGGAGGGTGCTCAAAGGACATCAACCCAGGGTGTGGGCAGGCCCAGGGACTTTATTATTATTATTATTATTATTATTATTATTATTATTATTATTATTAGAGACAGGATCTCACTGTGTCACCTAGGCTGGAGTGTAATAGTGCAATCATAACTCACTGCAGCCTCAAACTACCGGGCTCGAGTGATACTCCTGCCTCAGCCTCCTGAGTGGCTGGGATTACAGGCATGCATCAGCACACCTGGCTAATTCAGCCCGGGGACATCAAACCCCCATTCGCCTGCCTGCATCCATCCCAGCCTGGGACCCCTTCTCTCAGAGCAGTGAGGGTGGAGCTGGGAGCCTTGAGCCTGGGTGGTTCTAGCTGGCTGTGTGGTGGGGCCACACTCCCTGGCTTGGGCTGTCAGGGCAGAATCACAGGGGCGCACCCCGCCATGTGACTTGGGGTCATCACTCACTGATGTTGGGGTGCCCTGAGACCTTGCGCAGGATATCCACCTCCTTCAGCGTGGCTTCTCGCAGCTCTCGCACCTCCTCGGGGCTGAAGCTGCCTCCACCGGTGACGTCGATAACCTTCACTGCGTACTCCTGGCTCGTGGGCTTGTGGATGCATCGCCTGACCACACTGCTAATGCCCCTGGGAGTGCAGAGGACAAATGACCTCGGGGGGCCCCTCACCCCATGGGGAGTCCCAGATTCAAGGCTGCGGCAGAGATGTCCTGCCCTTGTCAATAGATTTACACTTTCCCCCAAGTTCCTCTGAGCTTTTGGAAATGGTGGATGAATAAATATAGGCACAGTCAGGTGATTTGCCCAGAGCTGGTGAGTAACAAGCCTGCTCGCAGGCCGTGTAACTCCTAGTTCAGTGCTCTTTCTTTCTTTTTTTTTTTTTTTGAGAGAGATTGGCTCACTCTGTTGCCCAGACTGGAGTACAGTGGCACAATCCTGGCTCACTGCAACCTCCACCTCCCGGGTTCAAGCAATTCTCCTGCCTCAGCCTCCTGAGTAGCTGGGACTACAGGCGCCTGCCACCATGCAGAGCTAATTTTTGTATTTTTACTGGAGACAGGGTTTCACCATGTTGGCCAGGCTGGTCTCAAACTCCTGATCTCAGGTGATCCTCCTGCCTTGGCCTCCCAAAGTGCTGGGGTTGTAGGCATGAGCCACTGTGCCCGGCAGCCCCTCGCTTTTTTTTTTTTTTTTTTAAATAGAGATGGTGGATCAAGTGATCCACCAGACCTGGTGGCACACACCTGTTGTCCCAGCTACTAGGGAGGCTGAGTTGGGAGGATCACTTGAGCCTAGGAGGCAGAGACTGTAGTGAGTCAAGATCATGCCACTGTACTCCAACCTGGACTACAGGGCAAGACCCTATCTTAAGAAAAAAAAAAGATACGGAGTCTTGCTATGTTGCCCAGGCTGATCTTGAACTCTTGGCCTCAAGCAATCCTCCCACCTCAGCCTCCCAAAGTGCTGGGATTACAGGTGTGAGCCATTGCACCTACCCCTGGGAACTTTTGGCTGGGAGAGGTTTCTCTTATCTTTCCTGGCTTCAGGAGGGCAGGACCCCAAACCAAGGGTTTCTCCAAGAGAACAGCGCTTTGGGGATGAAAGTGGGGTCGGTACTCGGGGTGGAGCAGAGTTGGCTGTAGCCTACAGGGCCTGCTGGATCCTAGGACAGCACTTCGTGGGGAAAGCTTGGGCCTTACCTGCCCAGGATCTCTTTGGGCTCATAATTCTCATAGAAGTCCTGTGCAGAATGAGAGTCCGGCAGTGCCTCATCCCGGGTCATGCTCAGATCTTCAGCAGGGGAACTCTGAGTGGCTCTGAGAGGGGAACAGAAAGAAGTTGTCAGCCTTCCTGACCCAGCGGGTGTTCTCCTTGGGGCCTGGAACTGTTTCTCACTCATCCTTATATCTGGCACCACACTGGCCTACAGTGAATGTTCCAAATAAATGTTTGTGAATTGAGGCCGGGCGTGGTGGCTCACACCTATAATCCCAGCACTTTGGGAAGCTGAGGCAGATAGATCACTTGAGGCCAGGATTTCAAGACCAGCCTGGCCAACATGGCGAAACCCCATCTCTACTAGAAATACAAAAATTAGCTGGGTGCAGTGGCACACGCTGGTAGTCTCAGCTATTTGGGAGGCTGAGGCAGGAGAATCACTTGAACCTAGGAGGCAGACGTTGCAGTGAGCAGAGATCACGTCACTGCACTCCAGCCTGGGCAACACAGCAAGACTCTGGCTCAAAAAAATAAATTCTTTGTAGAGATGGGGTCTTGCTCTGCTACCCAGGCTGGAGTGCAGTAGTACGATTATAGCTCACTGCTGCCTCAACCACCTGGGCTCAAGTGATCCTCACCCCCTAGCCGCCTGAGTAGATGGGACTAAAGTACCCCCCAGGCTGGAGTGCAGTGGTGCAATCTTGGCTCTCGGCTCACTGCAACCTCCACCTCCCATGTTCAAGCGATTCTCCTGCCTCAGCCTCCCAAGTAGGTGGAATTACAGGCACCTACCACTATGCCTGGCTAATTTTTTCTATTTTTAGTAGACAGGATTTCACCATGTTGGCCAGGCTGGTGTCGAACTCCTGACCTCAGGTGATCCGACCGCCTTGGTCTCCCAAAGTGCTGGGATTACAGGCGTGAACCACTACGCCCAGCTCTAATATTTAAGTTTTTTGTAGAGACGGGGTCTCCCTATGTTGCCCAAGCTAGTCTCAAACTCCTGGCCTCAAGCATTCTTCCCACCTCAGCCTCCCAAAGAGATGGGATTATAGGCATGAGCCACCACTGGACCTGGCCACAATTTCCTTTTTAATAGGCCACTCCTGTAGCCTCTCCTTATTTCCCCTTGTGACTGTGCTTCCTGAAAACACACCCCCTTCTAGGACAGGTTTCCTGCACTCCATCCCACTGCTCCTTCCTCATGTTTTGTGTGTGTGTGTGTGTGTGTGTGTGTGTGTGTGTGTGTGTGTGGAGATGGAGTCTCGGTCTGTCACCCAGGCTGGAGTGCAGTGGTGTGATCTTGGTTCACTGCAACCTCCCCTTCCCGGGTTCAAGCAATTCTCCTGCCTCAGCCTCCAGAGTAGCTGGGATTACAGACACGCACGACTATGCCTGGCTAATTTTTTTTTTTTTTTTGAGACGGAGTCTCGCTCTGTCGCCCAGACTGGAGTGCAGTGGCCGGATCTCAGCTCACTGCAAGCTCCGCCTCCTGGGTTTACGCCATTCTCCTGCCTCAGCCTCCTGAGTGGCTGGGACTACAGGCGCCCGCCACCTCGCCTGGCTAGTCTTTTGTATTTTTTAGTAGAGACGGGGTTTCACCGTGTTAGCCAGGATGGTCTCGATCTGCTGACCTCGTGATCCGCCCGTCTCGGCCTCCCAAAGTGCTGGGATTACAGGCTTGAGCCACCGCGCCCGGCCTCACTGGCTAATTTTTGTATTTTTAGTCGAGATGGGGTTTCACCATGTTGGCCAGGATGGTCTCGAACTCCTGACCGCAAATGATCCACACACCTTGGCCTCCCAAAGTGCTGAGATTACAGGCGTGAGCCACTGCACCGGGCCCTTCCTCATGTATTCTATCCATAACTGGGACTTTCATAATCACTCACTCACTCATTCATTACATCTCCATTCTGCAGACACTGAACACCCACTCTTTGCCAACCACTATGCTGGGTGCTCTGAGGGATGGAGAGCTGGGTGGGTCCATCCCGGTCCCTACCTCTGGTGTCACTCGCCAGTGTATGCTCTCACCTCCCCCGCTAGACTGTCACCTCTAGGATGTCCTAGCTGTCTCTGCCCCCCCATACCCAGTGTGGGTGTCTGGCAGGGGCTATTCCTTGAATGTAAGTCAATGGTTGGGCAGGTACCCCTTTGGTGCTCAGGGTTCTGCTGGCAGAATGCCCCATGTCCTAGCTAACAATGGCCAGTGAGCCCTGAGTGGTCCTGCTGCAGCATAGAGGCAATACAGGACACTCAGGCCTGGACACAGAGGTGCTGAGCTACCCCACCTTGCGTCAGGAACATGGAGGCTCCTACCAGGGAACTCAACTCCTGCTTCAGATGTAGGATTTAGGCCTGGCATGATGGCTCACACCTGTTATCCCAGCACTTTGGGAGGCTGAGGTGGGCAGATCACTTGAGGTCAGGAGTTCGAGACCAGCCTGGGCTACATAGTGAAACCCTATCTCTACAAAAAATACAAAAATTAGCCAGGCATGATGGCTCTCGGACCTGTGGTCCCAGTTACTTGGGAGGCTGAGGCAGGAGGATCACTTGAACCCAGGAGGTGGAGGTTGCAGTGAGCTGAGATCACACCACTGCACTCCAGCCTAGGTGACGGAGTGAGTGAGACTCTGTCTCAAAAAACAAAACAAAACAGGCCGGGCACAGTGGCTCATGCCTGTAATCCCAGCTCTCTGGGAGGCCGAGGTGGGAGGATCACGAGGTCAGGAGATCGAGACCATCCTGGCTAACACAGTGAAACCTCGTCTCTACTAAAAAATACAAAACATTAGCTGGGCGTGGTAGTGGGCACCTGCAGTCCCAGCTACTCGGGAGGCTGAGGCAGGAGAATGGCATGAACCCGGGACACATTGCTTGCAGTGAGCCAAGATCGTGCCATTGCACTCCAGTCTGGGCAACAGAGCAAGACTCCATCTCAAAAACAAAACAAAACAAAACAAAAAAACAGGACAAAACAAAACAAAATCAGATGCAGGATTTGAGGAATGCAGAAAATATCATTTACCAACAGGGAAAAGGGCAGATAGAAAACAGGCCCAATCTGCCACTCAGCAGGGCCAAAGCTGCCTCCAACCCCCTTTTCCCCACTGCTTCTGTGCCTAAGAAGGCCTGGCCTCTCAAAGGAGCCAATTTGCTGACCAGACAAGCAGCAGCTCTGGCTGCCTCCAAGATTGGGCAGGCTGTTCCAGAAATCCTGGTGGCCCCACTACTGGGTGCCTGGTTACCAGAGGAAGGTTTAGAATAACAAGTCCCCTCTGCTGGTGCCAGGCATCTGGGCTGCTCACGCACAGGCCTTCTCTGCCTGCCCCATCAGCAACTCGGTGGAGCCTGGGACTGTCTGTTTCCCATAAAAACAAGCCCATTTGCTGGTAAGTCCTTCTAAGTCCTCACAATGGGCATCTGTGCCTCATCACCTCCCAAAGCTGGGTAGTACCAGCTCTCTCCTCTCCCCCAGCCCTCCATGAGCAGAAAGTACACCTGGAACCCCCTATGAGATGCCAGCCTAGGCCTAAGGCTCCAGTCCTTGGCACAGCCAACTTGGCCAAGTTGTGGCTACACTCACCTTTCCCGGGGTGCTGAGGAGGTGGTTATCTTGCCCCAGCTCCAGCTCTGACTGGGGCCAACTTAGTGCCTCTGTCTACTGCCCCACCCACCCCTCACACCTTTCCCAAGACCCCTGTGGACAGGGTTCCCACATAGGAGTAGGTAGCCCAGTCCTTTTTTTAGACAGAATCTCGCTCGGTCACCCAGACTGGAGTGCAATGGCAAGATCTAAGCTCACGGCAACTTCTGCTTTCCGGGTTCAAGCGATTCTCCTGCCTCAGCCTCCTGAGTAGATAGGACTACAGGCATGAGCCACCATACCCAGTTAATTTTTGTATTTTTAGTAGATATGGGGTTCCACCATATTAGCCAGGCTGGTCTTGAATTCCTGACCTCAAGTGACCCTCCCACCTTGGCCTCCCAAAGTGCTGGGATTACAGGTGTGAGCCACCGTGCCTACCTGGCCTGGTCCTTTTTGGCACATAACTTCCCTCCCCTGGACTCTGAAAGTCCAAAAACCAGATCAGCCTCAGGGACCTCTTTTCGGTAGGGAAGTCCCCCAGATGGGGTTTCAAGGGTTAATGCTGCCACTCTCCCTGGTCCAGCCGCCTTCAGAAAAGAGACATGTATGGAATGGATGTGGGAGTTTCTATCTTCTCTACCCTCACTCCTCCCTGCTCCCTGCCTGTCACCTGGCTTTTGTCCATCAATGGGCTAGCTACTCACGGTTAAGTCCTTGCAGGCTCTTGAAGGAGCTTGACAAGAATCCCAAAGGCCTCAGAGCCCCCAGGGAGAGGGGACCACAGAGGGCTGAAGCTGTGTCCTGAGCAGACACTTGGAAGATATCGTCTGCTGTTGTTTTGGGTTTTGCTATTTGATGACCGGAGGCTAACGTGCCAAAAATAAATCACAACTGCAAACCCGGGAGGCAGGCCAAGGCTCCGCAGGGACAGGGCATGGGGCCGAGTATCACTGGGGGGGACCTCTGGTGGAGGATGAGGGAAGCTCGGGTGGCCTGAGACCGGGCCAGACAGGATGTATTGATCCTCCCTCTGGAGCTCCCTTGGCCTCCAGGACCAGAGAACGTAAATCCAGCCTTGTGCGGAGGGCACTTGCTTCACTGGGAGCAATTTTGATTTCCCCGTATGCTGACATCACTGCCCTGGAGGCTTTCTCAGTGAACGACTGCAGCAGCTGACTGCCCTGGCTGTCCCAGGGACATTTAGGGACAGTGTGCATGATTACCCTATATAATGCAGACCCGTACAGATTAGGGAGGCCAGGTGCAGTGGTGAAGGGGTGGCCTACCCCTCCACACCTGTGGGCATTTCTCCTTAGGTGGAACGAGAGACTTGAGAATATAAATGAGACACAGAGACAAAGTATAGAGAAAGAAAAAGTGGGCCTAGGGGACCGGCGCTCAGCATACAGAGGACCAATGCCAGCACCGGTCTCTGAGTTCCCTAGTATTTATTGATAATTATCTTTACCATCTTAAAGATAAGGGAGTGGCAGGATAATAGGATCATTGTAGGGAGAAAATCAGCAGTAAGACATATGAATAAAGATCTCTGTGACATGAATAAGTTTAAAGGAAAATGCTGTGCCTTGATATGCATATGCAAACATCTCCATAAACCTTTTAGCAGCATTGCTCCAGCAAGTCCCACCTTTTGCTGTAAGGCGGTTTTCTCCTATCTCAGTAAACAGAGTATACAATCGGGTTTTACACGGAGATATTCCATTGCCCAGATGCTTTTCTCTGCCTTGGGGGTCTGGTGGGCTTGGGGGAAATCCCGGACGAGCCCCCATTTGTTATGCCCAGACCGTTTATTCCCCGAAGAAGACCACCAGAGTCCAGAGTCAAAGCCAAGCAGCAAGGATCTTTATTACAGGTTCGAACCTGGAGCTCTCACTCACTCGTGAAACGAGCCGGGCAGGAGAGCTCCCCAACTGGGCTCAGGACAGTGTTATATAGTCTGAGGTAAATAGGCACAGAGTCATTATACAAATCAGATGTATGATTGGCCAACATTTGAACAAGGCGATTTGGCTGATTATGATTGGTTCCCGCCATTTCTGGTATTTCAGTTAATTTTGAAATTCTGATGACGTTTATCAGGGGCTTGCAGGGCAGGGGTAGGGCTTGTTTTCGCAAACCCGAGGCGGGAAAGCAGTCTTACACAAAGGCAGTTAATCATATTGCGACAGGTTTCACAACAGGTTTTGCAACATGAGTGTGCCTTACTTCAACGCGTCTTGTGACCTTGCCGTGCCCCTGAGAAGGAAAAACAGGAACTTACAAAATCTCTAGAATGTGCAGAGATAGGGACAAAATGATTGTGAGAGCAAACAGGAACTTAGCAGGACAAAGGTTTAGCAATAGGGTGGGCACACACACTTTTGTACTTTTATGCCCTTTCAACAAGGGAATTCTTTAGGTTACAGCATTACAATTGGTTAACATATTAAGTTATACATTTAGCAGTTATCTATTGGTGCTTTCAGTAAAACTACAAACGGCTGTGTCGTTATCAGGGATTTTTCCAGGTGGTGTTTTTCTAAAGTTGAGATATATGGTGGGACGTGTTTGTTCTGGGCTCAGGAAGTTGAGAGACATATGGTGTTTGTACTGGGCTCAGGAAATTGAGGTACTGGGCCCAGAAATTGAGAGATATATGGTGTTTGTGTTGAGCCCAGGGCTGAGGAATGTGCCTGATTTCTTTCAGGTGGATCACCTGAAGTCAGGAGTTTGAGACTATCCTGGACAACATGACGAAACCATATGTCTACCAAGAATATAAAAATTAGCCAGGCATGGTAGTGAGCACCTGTAATCCCAGCTACTCAGGAGGCTGAGGCGGGAGAATCACTTAAACCTGGAAAGCAGAAGTTGCAGTGAGCCAAAGTCATGCCACTGCACTCCAGCCAGGGTGACAAAGCGAGACCCTGTCTCAAAACAAAAAAGAAAAAACAAAAAACCTTCCTTTAATCTTACATCAGATGTGTGGGTTTTAAAAATTATTTATGTGTTTTATTTGTTTTATTTTATTGAGACGGAATCTTGCTCTGTGGCCTGCGCTGGAAGGCAGTAGTGTGATCTCAGCTCACTGCAACCTCTGCCTCCTGGGTTCAAGCGGTTCTCCTGCCTCAGTCTCCCATGTAGCTGGGATTATAGGCGCCCGCCACCACATCCAGAAATTTTTGTATTTTTAGTACAGATGGGGTTTCGCCATGTTGGCCAGGATGGTCTTGAACTCCTGACCTCAGGTGATCCGCCCACCTCGGCCTCCCAAAGTGCTGAGACTATAGGCGTGAGCCACCACACCCAGCCTATTTTATTTTTTTGAGATGGTGTCTCACTCTGTTGCCCAGGCTGGAGTGCAGTGGTACGATCTTGGCACACTGCAACCTCCACCTCTGGGGTTCAAGTGATTCTCCTGCTTCAGCCTCCCGAGTAGCTGGGATTATAGGCGCAAGCCACCAAGCCGGGCTAATTTTTGAATTTTTTTTTTTTTTTTTGGAAACAGTTTCACTCTTGTTGCCCAGGCTGGAGTGCAATGGCGTGATCTCGGCTCACTGCAACCTTTGCCTTTCGGGTTCAAGCAATTCTCCTGCCTCAGTCTCCCAAGTAGCTGGGATTACAGTTATATGCCACCACACCTGGCTAATTTTGTATTTTTAGTAGAGACGGGGTTTCTCCATGTTGGTCAGGCTGGTCTTGAACTCCTGACCTCAGGTGATTCGCCTGCCTTGATCTCCCAAAGTGCTGGGATTACAGGTTTCAGCCACCACACCTGGCTGTTTTTAATTTTGTATGTATTTTTAATTTTTAAAATAAAGATGGGAGCCGGGGCGGTAGCTCACACCTGTAATCCCAGCACTTTGGGAGGCTGAGATGGGCGGATCACCTGAGGTCAGGAGTTCGAGGCCAGCCTGGCCAACATGGTGAAACCCCCATCTCTAATAAAAATACAAAAATTAGACTGGGCGTGGTGGCTCACGCCTGTAATCCCAGCACTCTGGGAGGCCAAGGCGGGCAGATCACCAGGTCAGGAGATTGAGACCATCGTGGCTAACACGGCAAAACCCCATCTCTACTAACAATACAAAAATTAGCTGGGCGTGGCGGTTGGTGCCTGTAGTCGCAGCTACTCAGGAGGCTGAGGCAGGAGAATGGTATGAACCCGGGAGGCAGAGCTGTACTCCAGCCTGGGCGACAGAGCCAGACTCTGTCTCAAAAAACAAACAAACAAAAAACAAAAATTAGTCTGGCGTGGTGGTGGGTGCCTGTAGTCCCAGGTACTCTGGACACTGAAGCAGGAGAATCGCTTGAACACAGGAGGCAGAGGTTGCAGTGAGCTGAGATCGTGCCACTGCACTCCAGCCTGGGTGACAGAGCAAGACTCTGTCTCAAAAAAAATAAAATTAAATTAAAAATAAATAAATAAATAAATAAAAATAAAAAAATAAAATAAAATAACACAAGAGATGGGGGTCTCACGATGTTGCCCTGACAGGTCTCAAAGTTCTGGGTTCAAGCAATCCTCCTGTTTTGGTCCTCCCAAAGTGCTGGGATTACAGTGTGAGAAACCACTCTCGACCACAGATACCTAATTGATACACATTTTACAAAGCACTTCATAGTTTCACTTGGTCCACAAAACCCTGGTATTAAGCCAATTTTAGAGAGAGTGTGACTTGGTCAAGGTCGCCAAGTAGGTGAGTTGGAGAGCCTAGATTAACCGTGGATGTTGTGGGCACCAGCATTTCCTTATAATGCTGACCATCTGGCTGGGTGTGGTGGCTCACATCTGTAATCCCAGCACTTTGGGAGGCCGAGGCGGGCAGATCACGAGGTCAGGAGTTCAAGACCAGCCTGGCCAACATGGTGAAACTCTGTCTCTACTAAAAATACAAAAATTAACTGGGCACGGTGGCGCATGCCTGTAATCCCAACTACTTGGGAAGCTGAGGCAGGTGAATTGCTTGAACCCGGGAGGCATTGCAGTGAGCCGAGATCGCACCACTGAACTCCAGTCTGGCGACAGAGCTAAACTCCGTCTCAATAACAATAATAATAATAATAATAATAATGCTGACCATCTATTTCTTTCACTTTGGGGAAAATTTTTGTTGAATTGTTCACATACAAAAGAGCTGAAAAAGACTTTAGGGTATGAATGCTAAGCATAAAAGCCTCCAACTTACATTGAAACACAAGTTCTGCAAGGTTTAAAATACCTGGAACTCTTTAACTTACTGTTTTCTCTTTTGTTTTGCTTTTTAGACCTGTTGCCCAGGCTGGAGTGCAGTGGCGCAAACATGGCTCACTACAGTCTTGACCTCTTGTACTCAAGAGAGCCTCTTGCCTCAGGCTCCTGAAGAGCTGGGACCACAAGCGGACACCACCATGGCCAGCAATTGTTTTTTCTTTTTGAGATGGAGTTTCGCTCTTAAAGCCCAGGCTGGAGTGCAATGGCACAATCTTGGCTCACTGTAACCTCTGCCTCCCGGGTTCAAGCGATTCTCCTGCCTCAGCCTCCTGCGTAGCTGGGATTACAGGCGTGCGTCACCATGCCTGGCTATTTTTTTTTTTTTTAGTAGAGATAGGGTCTCACCATGTTGGACAGGCTGGGCTTGAACTCCTGACCTCAGGTGATCTGCCCGCCTCGGCTTCCGAAAGTACTGGGATCACAGGTGTGAGTCACTGTGCCAGGCCTAATTTACTACTTTTTTTTTTTTTTAAACAAGAGTCTCGCTCTAGTCACCTAGGCTGGAGTGCAGTAGCACGATCCTGGCTCACTGCATCCTCTGCCTCCAGGGTTCAAGCAGTTCTCCTTGCCTTGGCCTCTTTGAGTAGCTGAGACTACAGGCGTGTGCCATCAGGCCTGGCAAATTTTTTTTTTTTTTTTTTGAGACAGAGTTTTGCTCTGTCGCCCAGGCTGGAGTGCAGTGGCGCAATCTCGTCTCACTGCAACCTCTGCTTCCCAGGTTCAAGCAATTCCCCTGCCTCAGCCTCCCAAGTAGCCGGGATTACAGGCACCCACCACCATGCCCTGCTAATTTTTGTATTTTTAGTAGAGATGAGATTTCACTATGTTAGCTAGGCTGGTCTCAAACTCCTGACCTCAGGTGATCCGCCCTCCTCAGCCTCCCAACGTGCTGGGATTACAGGCATGAGCCACCAAGCCCGGCCTAATTTACCGTTAATAGACCTATTTTCTCCCTCACATTTCTAAGCTACAGATTTGACTCTTGCTGGCTTATGTTATCTTCAGGTGATTGGTTCCAAGGCTTCTATGGATAACAAAAATCCACAGACGCTCACGTCCCTTATATAAAATGCCACATTATTTGCAATATAACCTATGCATATCCTGCTGTATACTTTAAATAACTTCTAGATTACTTATAATACCTAGTATAATGCAAACATGATATAAATAGTTGTTACACTGTATTGTTTAGAGAATGACAAGGAAAATAGTCTACATGTTTCCTACAGAAATGGCCTTGAATTTTTTCAAAAAAAATTATTTTGAGACAGGGTCTCACTCTGGGCTGGTGTTCCGTGGCATGATCATAGCTCACAGCAATCTTGAACTGGGCTTCCGCGATCCCCCGACCTCGGCCTCCCTAGTGGCTGGGACTACAGGTGCATGCTATTGCACCTGGCTGATTAATTTTTGTTGGGATGTCACTTTGTCGCACAGGCTTCAAATATTCTCAATCCTCAATTGGCTGAATCGATGGACGCGGAACTCAGAGAATTGGCGCACTGACTGGACAATCAATGAATGCATCACAAAATCCTTTCTGAACTTAGGGCAAAAGGCCAGTGCCCCTAAAGGATTATTCCACACCTTTCTCCTTGTAACAATGACTCCTACCAGGGAAAGGCAAGGCCAGTCACGCTTGCATTTTGTCACTTGTTCATTTCTCTTTGATTCAATGTATTTGAATCACCACTACACCTGGACACGAGGGACATCTGAGTATTAACACACAGAAGTCCCGAGCATCCAGGAAAACGAGTAGAAGTGTCTTCTATAAACCTAGGAGGGAATATGCTGGGGGACTGGCCAGGAGTGAATTCTGCTGAGGCCCTCTTTCTGAGTCTCTTTCAGGAACTGAATGTTTAGGCACTCCAGGAACACAGCTGATAGGAGGCGAGACGCAACTGGTTAATTCCCTCAATTACCAGCATCTCACTCACCTGGCAGTGATGCAGGGCTCTGAAATTCAGAAAAAAATCAGCAAACAGAACCTACGGAGGCCGGGTGTGGTGGCTCATGCCTATAATCCCAGCACTTTGGGAGGCCGAGGCGGGTGGATCACCTGAGGTTGAGTTCTATACCAGCCTGGTCAACATAGTGAAACCGTCTCTGCTGCTCACTTTGGGGAAAAAAAAAAGACCTGCTGATCCTTTTGTAGTTGATGACGGGGTTTTCACGCTCATGGATGAAGTGTGCCTCCCTCAAAACTGGTTACATTGACACATTACCCATCTGACATGAAAAAGTGGCCTACTCCAAACTGAATTCCATCCCCTTAAAGTTCTTCCCTAGCACGGAGTGGGGGATGGCAGCCTGAGTGTTTTAAGAGCAGGAGGCTACAACACCTTAAGCAGAAGAAATGCACCTTCAGGGGAACTGCACATATTAAGACTGCTTTTTTATCTTCAATCTGGGCATCCAAGGGAGAAGGGAGAGAATACACTCACCGGTTTAGTTACAGCTTATGGTTAGGGCCAGTAAAGTCCCTTCCTCATCCCTCTTTTCCACTTATCACTAGAGACAGAAACTAAGAACCATGACTCCAGGCTGCTAAAAGCCTAAAGCAAAAGAAAATAGAACAAAAGGTGGGTTGCAAGAGCTTGCTTGGAAACAGTAGAGGAATAGCAACATGCAGTGCTGACCTGGCCACAGGGAACTGACCCCAAATAGACCTAGTCCTGTTTCCTTTATCATTCACCTGATTAAAACAATGTATTTTTTTTTGAGACACAGTCTTGCTTTGTCACCCGGGCTGGAGTGCAGTGGCATGGTCTCGGTTGACTGCAACCTCCGCCTCCCGAGTTCAAGCGATTCTCCAGCCTCAGCCTCCCAAGTAGCTGGGATTACAGGCATCTGCCAGCATGCCCGGCTTAAAACAGTATTTTAAGCAGTTTCCTACTACTGCTCAGCTTACTTAATTCCAGACCCACAGCACCTGGAACCTTTGAATTGCAGAACATGTTGTGAGTGAGTTACTCCTTATATAACCCCTCAGGGGGCTGTCAGATCTGGGAGGATGCTAATTATTTTTTTTTGAGACTGAGTCCCGCTCTATTGCCCAGGCTGGAGTGCAGTGGCGCGATCTTGGCTCACTGCAAGCTCCGCCTCTTCAGTTCACGCCATTCTCCTGCTTCAGCCTCCCGAGTAGCTGGGACTACAGGTGCCTGCCACCACGCCCGGTTAATTTCTTGTATTTTTAGTAGAGACGGGGGTTTCACTGTGTTAGCCAGGATGGTCTCGATCTCCTGACCTCATGATCCCCCATCTTGGCCTCCCAAAGTGCTGGAATTACATGTGTGAGCCACCACGCCTGGCTGAGGATGCTAATTTCATAACCAGAGACTATAGACTAAATGAACCACATCTTGGAAGAAAATGACTTTATTCTAATTAACTCACAAAGAATAAAATCATAACAGCTAGTTTAAGGAGGTAACACATTTTGCCCAGTCCCAAATTCTACAAAGTAGGAACACGCCCCCTTCCATTTCAGTTCTGAAGCAAGGAAGCTAGGAATGACAGGAGAGGTTTAACTGATGGTTACACTTTATAACTTCACTATCAATTCTATTTTTATACTAAATTAACTTAAGATATGAGAGCTGATTTTCCATCTCTCCAGGTTGAATTTCTTGATTAGGCCAATCCTGCAAACAGAAAATATTAAGTTAGAAGAGTGCTGGCTTCATATACTCAACAAAACAGAAGGCTTCCAAATTATGAAAGCAGCGACAGAAGGCCAAGGCTATGGCTTTTTTTTTTTTTTTTTTTTGATAAAAAATAGAGATGAGGTCTTGCTATGTTGCCCAGGCTGGTCTCGAACTCCTGGACTCAAGCAATCCTCCCACCTTGACCTTCCAGAGTGCTGGGTTCCACCAAGGTTATGGTTTTGTTTGTAAGCTACTGAAGGCATCCTACGACTAACAACACACCCTAAATCTCAAGAGTTCCCCTGAGGAACTTAATTAACTCCTTTCACTCAATGAGGTACAGATACCAGGTATCGGTCTTTTTGTCTATTCCCAGATTTTGGTGACAACAGAATCTAATTTTATATTCACGGCCTTAAGGATAGGAGGTCACTCACATCCAGTAATCACAGTAAGATCTGGCATACTGATTTATATCTTCTTCTTTTTTTTCTTTTAAATTTGAGACGGAGTCTCGTACTGTTACCCAGGCTGGAGTGCAGTGGCGGGATCTTGGCTCACCGCAACCTCTGCCTCCTGGGTTTAAGCGATTCTCCTGCCTCAGCCTCCTGAGTAGCTGGGATTACAGGTGCCTGCCACCACATCCAGCTAATTTTTGTATATTTAGTACACACAGGGTTTTGCCATGTTGGCCAGGCTGGTCTCAAACTCCTGACATCAGGTGATCCACCCGTCTTGGCCTCCCAAAGTGCTGGGATTACAAGTGTGAGCCACTGCGCCTGGCCTATACCTTCTAAAGGAAGAAGAAAACTCAGAAAATGACTAATAAAAATGACTAGAAACCTCTGGCCCAGTTGTTAGGAGTTAATTCTAGAGAAATTTCAACAAAGTCTTGTCTAATTTATTAATTTATTAAACACAGATTCCCCTAAGTTTTACAGGATCCAGGAGTTCCACTGTGAATTAAGCAGATGTAAATTGGACAAATCACCTACCGTTTGCAAGTCGGCACTGTTTCAGCACCTCACTGAAACCCTCACAGAGCTTGATGTCACCCTGGTTCTGGGCACACTCCAGAAACTGTTTGATCTCATAGAAGCAAGGCTGCTGCTGCTGTGCCGGCTGGGTTCCCTGCGGCTCCTGTGAAGGCAAAACATTCACCATTGCTGAGAAAGAAAATCATACGTATGCCTAGACAATGAAGAGTATCCATCCTCTTTGAGGTTAATGGAAAATGGAACTAGCACCAGATGCAAATTAAAGTTTCCATCTATTAACATGGAAAGTGAAAACATTTAAATCTTCATTTACTTAAAAAATATTTTAGGCCGAACGTGGTGGCTCACACCTGTAATTCCAACACTTTGGGAGGTGAGGCCGAGGAGGGTGAATCACTTGAGGTCAGGAGTTCGAGACCAGCCTGGCCAATATGGTGAAACCGTCTCTACTAAAAATACAAAAATGTAATCCCAGCTACTTGGGAGGCTGAGGCAGGGGAATCGCTTGAACCAGGGAGGTGGAGCCTAGGCGACAGAGCAAGACTCCACCTCCAAAAAAGAAAAAATTAAATAAATATTTTGAGTAAAGACAGGGTCACGCTATGTTGCCCAACCTGATCTCAAACTTCTGGGCTCAAGCAATCCCCTCACTTCAGCCTCCCAATGTGCTGGAATTATAGGCATAAGTCTCTGTGCTCAGTCCAAAGTGAAAATATTTAAAAGCAGAGAGCCAACAGCTTTAACAAAATTCCAATTATAACCAGAAAGATTCATAAAGATGCAAATAAACAAGAATTGTTATCTTGTGAAGCTTCAGGGAGGAAAAATGGCAGTATTATAGAAAAATGGATGGAGCAGTTTCAAGCACACCAGAAATACAAGAGTATATACACCTATGCTCATTAGACTAGAAAACCCATACACATCAGAAAGATGGGTAATGGCAAATATCAGGTAAAAGAGCACAGAGCTATGCAAGATTTTTTGATTTGTTAACTAAGATCAAGACAGGGTTAGTCGGAAGTGTCACTGGGATGAAATATTCAAAGGGAAAAGTGGTTGTTTTTACAGTGAGTCAAGTGGACTGTTACAAGTCTACTCCTTGGGAAGAAGTACAATTTGTACAGTACTTGTTGGTGCTGGCCTAAGGCAATAACTCAACGGCCAAATGTGGCTTTAAAACCCATTGTCTATTAACAGCACAGTGGGTTCTAAAATCAAAGACAAGTGCTATACATAAGGAACTTACAAACATCTGGGTTTTCTCATAAAATCCACCCATGGAAGGGAAATGCTGCCTAAATTCCCACCTGGTAAGTGATGTCAGGCCTTGCAGGCTCAGCATTACTTCCTCCACTGAAGCCCCCAGTAATGGCGTGACCCAGTGTGTGTCCCACAGCAGAGCCCACAGCCACGCCAGCTGCAGTGGTTGCCATCTGGGCCATCAGACCTGGCTGCCGGGGTGCAGCAGCAGAAGAGCCAACTGCAGATGGGGGTGCCGCTGCTGGTGGCTGAGCAACAGGTGCCGGCCTGGGTGCAGCTCTCATCTGAGGTGCCCGGCTATGAAAGAAAAGAACAAAATATATCAAATTCCCAATTCCAACCAGTTTTGGAAATTGTCAACTTAAAATAACTTACATATTAAAATGGACCTCAAGATTTTCATTTCAAATTATTTACATCATTTTATCTCTTCAATTTTTTTTTTCTTTTTTTGGAGACAGAGCTTCGCTCTTGTTGCCCAGGCTGGAGTGCAATGGCGCAATCTCAACTCACTGCAACCTCTGCCTCCCAGACTCAAGCGATTCTCTTGCCTCAGCCTTCCAAGTAGCTGGGATACAGGCACCTGCCACCACGTCTGGCTAATTTTTTGTATTTTTAGTAGAGATGGAGTTTCACCATGTTAGCCAGGCTGGTCTCAAACTCCTGACCTCAAGTGATCCACCTGCCTGGGCCTCCCAAAGTGTTGGGATTACAGGCGTGAGCCACCACCCCTGGCCACTTTAATCTTTTCTTATAATAGTAATAGCCTAGGACAAACTAGTTTTTCCTGCTTTTTTGCAGCCATTTCCATGTATTCACATAGCCCATAGTATCTTTAAAGACATATCCAATATGTCATAAGAAATATAGACTATTAAAGTTAGAAAGATTCTTACGGAATTCATTCATTCAAGTATTAGGTTAACTACAAGGCGCTGGTAACAAAACTGTGAACAAGAGACAAAAATCTCTGCATTCATGGAGTTTACATTCTATTGAGGGATCAAATAACTAAAAACAGGCTGTGGAGTGGTGGCTCTTGTCTGTAATCCCAGTGATTAGGGAAGTGGAGGCGAAAGGATCATTTGAGGCCAGGACTTTGAGACCAGCCAGAGCCACATAATGAGACCCTGTCTCTACTAAAATATAAAATAGAATAAGTCGCCAGGTATGGTGCACAGGTGGCGCACGCCTGTAGTTCCAGCTACTCTGGAGGCTGAGGTGAGAGAATAGCTTGAGCCCAGGAAGTCAAGGCTGCAGTTAGCCATGATCACGTCACTCACTACAGCCTGAGTTACAGAGTTAGCCTCTGACTCAAAATATAAATAAATATTCTAATTAAGATCTAAAGATGGTCAACTGGGGAAATAATCTGGTCCAATTCCTTCATTTTACACATTAGAAAACAAGACTGGCGAAAGTGACTCGTCTGAACTACTTTTTTTTTTTTTGAGACGGAGTCTCACTCTGTGGCCCGGGCTGAAGTGCAGTGGCAGGATCTCAGCTCACTGCAAGCTCCGCCTCCCGGGTTTACGCCATTCTCCTGCCTCAGCCTCCCGAGTAGCTGGGACTACAGGCGCCGGCCACCTCGCCCGGCTAGTTTTTTGTATTTTTTAGTAGAGACGGGATTTCACCATGTTAGCCAGGATGGTCTCGATCTCCTGACTTCGTGATCCGCCCGTCTCGGCCTCCCAAAGTGCTGGGATTACAGGCTTGAGCCACCGCGCCTGGCCATCGTCTGAACTATTATACCAAAAGCAACTTCAACTATTCCTCATCTGTTCAACGTTCAGATGCTTTCAACAATTTTGAGACCCCCTTCTTAAATAACAAAAGACTAATTATGTCCTGCATGTATTTAAACATCTTCATACGTATCACGCTCCCTCTGACCATTTCCGGATCATTTCCTTGGGTGCTCTTTTCCCCCAAATCAGGCTAGGTCAAAGGTTATACCTTCCTACCACCTGGCCATAACGTTATGCCTTTCCCGTTGTTTGGATAGGAAGCTTTTTCTGTAAGTGAATTCCCTCCCTACACTCCCCTAACACACGTTTTACGCTCCATCTACCCCCGCCTGGCCGAGGTGAGCCCACGCCGCAGCCGGCCTTGGTTCGCCCCCGCCCGTGGCCTCCCTCTGCGTCATTGCCCCAGTAGGTCCTGACGGCCACGCTTTGGTCTCAAACCCCGTGATGGTCTCACCTGGCCGGAGGGGCCATGCGGGAGGTGCGGCTTCGGCTTCCACGCGGCATCCTAGGTACGCGACAGCTGGACCTCTGGACCTGTAACAACCCGCGAAGAGCTAAGCGACTTCTGAGAAGACCGGAAGACGGGAGGCGGAGCTGGCCTTAACGCGCAACCAACCAGCACACAGGCAGAAGACTTCCGTTCTCCGACGTCTCTGCGGCCTGAAGGTCACTGGAAGAGCAGGACGTCACGGGGACGCCTCGTCCTTCGGGACCGACGTCATAAACTTGGCGCCAAGATCTTTAAAACCTGGAAGTTCCTGTGGTTGGTCCGCAAACCTTGTCCTCCGGTCCTCGCATCAGACCACTTAGCATTTTGCTTCCTAGAGCAGCTGGACCATCGCTGCTTCCTTCAAACATTTGTATTAAATCCAACCTTAAGAGTGCCTCACATCTCTGGCTGGATTGCCAGGGGACCTTGGGCAGATTGCTTAGCCTTTCTGAGCATTCAGGTATAAGGGCAAATATTTTTGGAGGCACAATGTGGACGTGTAGTATGAACTGAATGAAAGAAATCGTTTTCGTCAAGAATGGACACAGTTGAGTTAGTTCTATTTGGTATTTCTTGTCTGTGGATCCAGTCAGCAAAAGTTAAATTCAGGCAGCAATAATGTTTTACATTTATGTATTACTATTTATTTTAAGTTCCTTTTCGTATGTATTATAGAATTTGCGTCCAGAATTGGGATAGTAACCATACACTGGTAAATTCAACAAAAATTTACTGAGTGGCTAGCTAGGTTCTGGAGATACTTCACCAAATCAGATGAGATTCTACCTTCACGAAGTTTCAAGGAGGGGAGACACAAACGCCTATGTAAATCAGGTGGTGGTGACATGAAAAGCGAGGAAGGACACTGGAAATTAAGAGGTTATGCAAGGCGGAGGTCATTTGAACTGAGTCCTGGAAGAGTAGGGGGAAGCAAGCCATGTGTTTATGAAGGATAAGAACATTACAGGAAGAGAGAACAGCATTTGCAAAGGCCCCAAGGATCTGTGCTTTAGTGATACTTGGTGTGAAATGTTTTTTTTTTTTTTGAAATGTAGTCTCGCTCTGTCTCCCAGGCTGGAGTGCAGTGGCGCGTTCTGCGTTCTGGACTCACTGCAGCCTCCACTTCCCGGATTCAAGCGATTCTGCTTCAGCTTCCGAGTAGTTGGAATTACAGGCGCACGTCAACACCCCTGGCTTATTTTTTATTTTAGTGGAAACAGGGTTTCACCATGTTGGTCAGGCTGGTCTCGAACTCTTGACCTCAGGTGATCCACCTCGGCCTCCAAGTGCTAGGATTACAGGCATGAGCCACCAGGCCCAGCCTGAAATGCTTTCAACAGTTACATTAAGCATCGCTAAGTAAGGGGAAATTTGACTAGTGGCATTTCATAATGGGCTCATGGGAAAGTCCCTTGCGGTTGGCAGTGAGGTTTAGTGAGGAGAGGAAGCAGAGATGGAACCCCCATTTCTGCTTGATGTCAATCAGAAATTTCTCCCTTCCATCAGAGGAAGTGGAGATTGATTGATTTTTATTTATTTATTTATTTATTTATTTATTTAGAGACGGAGTCTCCGCCCAGGCTGGAGTGCAGTGGCCGGATCTCAGCTCACTGCAAGCTCCGCCTCCTGGGTTTACACCATTCTCCTGCCTCAGCCTCCCAAGTAGCTGGGACTACAGGCACCCGCCAACTCACCCCGCTAGTTTTTTGTATTTTTTAGTAGAGACGGGGTTTCACCGTGTTAGCCAGGATGGTCTCGATCTCCTGACCGCGTGATCCGCCCCTCTGGGCCTCCCAAAGTGCTGGGATTACAGGCTTGAGCCACCGCGCCCGGCCGGAAGTGGAGTTTTAAAACAGCCTTCCCATGTCCCAGCAACAGCAGAATGTACTTGGAACTAAAGGGTGAATAATGTGGGAGCTAAGCTATGAGGATGCAAAGGCAAAAGAATGATATAATGGGCTCTGGGGATTTGGAGGGATGTGCTAGGGGGATAAGGAATAAAAGACTACACTGTTCAGTACGGTGTACACTGCTCGGGTGATGGGTGTATCAAAACCTCAGAAATCACCACTAAATAACTTTTCTATGTAACCAAACACCACCTGTTCCCCCAAAACTATTGAAATAAAAAAATTAAAAGATTGTTCGAACGAAAAAAGGGTGAATAATACAAAAACCTTTTGTAAAAAACAAAGCTTTATTATTACATAACTTCTTAAAGGAATGAATGCTTTACAAATAATATGACCTTTTACTTACTTTTAGATAATTCATAAGCAGAGATGAAGAAAATGAGTCTTACATAGGATACATCCTGGCACAAGAAGAGTTTAGAGTGAGGAGAACTTTGGACAATTTAAGACAGAAAGGAATCCAGACCAGAACAGACACAATTTTACTCAAACATGGCTAAGTCATTCATTCCTAAATTGAAAGAATATTAGATGTTTATACAAAGTTATTTTGTGTTGGTAAGGGATTGGAGAAAACCCAAATTCCTGCCAATAGAAAATTGGTTAAAAAAATAATGGCAGGCCGGGTGCAGTGGCTCACACCTGTAATCCCAGCACTTTGGGAGGCCAAGGCAGGCGGATCATGAGGTCAACAGATCGAGACCATCCTGGCTAACATGGTGAAACCTGTCTCTAGTAAAAATACAAAAATTAGCCGGGCGTGGGGGCGCGTGCCTGTAGTCCCAGCTGCTTGGGAGGCTGAGGCAGGAGAATGGCGTGATCCTGGGAGGCAGAGGTTGCAGTGAGCCAAGATTGCACCACTGCACTCCAGCCTGGGCGACAGAGCAAGACTCCATCTCAAAAAAAAAAAAGGCATATTCACATAATAGGCAACTATGAAAAAAGAATGAGGAATCTTCTCTGTATATTGATATGAAATGATTTCCAAAATAAACTACAAGTGATAAAAAAGCAAGGGACAGAATTGAGTACAGTGTGCTCTTATTTGTGTAAAACAGAACAAAAAGATCATATTGTATATGCATAAAATATCTGAAGTTGATAACACTGGTTGCCTTTAGGCAGTGGGACTGGGTGTCTGTGGTGGGGGTAGGGGCATTCAGTAGCTTTTGGATTTTGAAGCAGTTAATGCATTCTATCCAAAAAACAAATTAAGAAAAGGTTAATTAAAACAAAGAACAAAAAACTCAGAATTGAAAATACCAGAATTCTGCTACATATCATTTATAGTTTGCTGAGACAGATGTGTGAAGTTCACTCTGTTTTTTTGAGATGGCGTTTCGCTCTTGTTGCCCAGGTGTGATGTTGGCTTGCTACAACCTCCGCCTCACAGGTTCAAGCAATTCTCCTGCCTCAGCCTCCCAAGTAGCTGGGATTACAGGTGTGCACCAGCATACCCGACTAATTTTGTATTTTTAGTAGAGATGGGGTTTCACCATGTTGGTTAGGCTAGTCTCAAACTCCTGACCTCAAGTGATCCACCTGCCTCGGCCTCCCAAAGTACTAGAATTACAAGTGTGAGCCACTGCGCCTGGCCAGTTCACTCTTTAGTAAAATTTCTATAGCAACTTCTCATTCCATAGTGATTTCAGTCACTCTCAACAAATTTACTTATAGTTATCAATATTTGAACTTTTGCAGGTGTTATCATAGATATGACATTGGCTGAATGGACTCTTGAATATTGTAGTAAACCTTCTGCTCAAATTAGGTAACAGGCATTTGAAGTTTTAAAATTATGCAAACTGTGTCCCAGAAATTTTACTTCTAGGAATTTAAGAAACTGTCATGATTGTACCAATAAATGTGTTGTAGGGATGTTCACTTAACAAAATGTATAATACAGGGAAAACTTGTAAACAACCTAAGTGTCCTATAATAGAATTTGTTAAATAAGTTATGATACATACATATGATGAAATGTATGCAGCCATGAAAAAATGTTATGAGGGGCTGGGCACAGTGGCTCAAATCTGTAATCCCAGCCCTTTAGGGAGCCGAGGTGGGCAGATCATTTGAGGTCAGGAGTTTGAGACTAGCCTGGCCAACATGGTGAAACCCCATCTCTACTAAAAATACAAAAAATTAGCTGGGTGTGGTGGCTCATGCTTGTAATCCCAGCTACTTGGGAGGCTAAGGCAGGAGAATTGCTTGAACCCAGGAGGCAGAGGTTGCAGTAAGCTGAGATTGCACCATTGCACTCCAGCCTGGGCGACAAGAAGGAAACTCTGTCTCAAGAAAAAAAAAAAATAGGAAAGAATATTTGACATGAAAGATATTTTTACAATACATACATTGTGTGAAAGAGCAGATCACATGATAGTACACAGTATATTTATATTTTGAGAAAGTAAATATATATTTTGAATATTGGAATTATATATACCCAACTAATAATGTTATCCATTGAGTCATGGAATTATAAGTGATTTTTTTTTTTTTTGCTTGTCCTTATTTTCCAGTTTTTCTACAGTGACCATACTTGCAATAATTAAACATAGCATGGTAGTTTAAAATATGTCCACAAATTATTTGATACTCTCTTCAAAAGGTGGAGCCCAGTCCCTGTCCCCTTGAGTGTGGGCTGGGTTGCCTAATTCCCTTCTGACAGATAGTAAAACCAAAAGTGATGGTTTGCAACTTTGCAAACTATATCATAAAAGGTACTGTGGCTTCCTCCTTGTTCACTGTTTGATTACTCACTTGGGAAAACCAGCTGTCACACCATGACAGCTAAGCGGCCTGTAGAGAGGCTCATGTGACAGAAACTGAGCCCTCAGGTCAGCAGTCACATAAGTGAGCCACCTTGGAAATAGGCTTTAGGTGACTGCAGTCTCAGTAGACAGCTTGACTGCAATGTCATGAGACACCCTGAGACCAAATGACCCAGCTATGCCACTCCAGAATTCCTGACCCACAGAAATGGAGATCCTAAGTATTTTTTTATATTTGTTTTATTTTTGAGACAGAGTCTCACTCTGTCACCCAGGCTGGAGTACGGTGGTGTGATCTTGGCTCACTGCAACCTCTGCCTCACGGGGTTAAGTGATTCTCCTGACTCAGCCTCCTGAGTAGCTGGGACCACAGGTGTGCACCACCACACCTGGCTAATTTTTGCATTTTCTGTAGAGATGGAGTCTCACAATGTTGCTCAGCCTGGTCTTGAACTCCTGGACTCAAGTGATCTGCCCACCTCAGCCTCCCAAACTGTTGGGATTACAGGCATGAGCCACTGGGCCTGGCCCTAAGTATTTATTTTAAGTCACTAGGTTTGGAGTAGTTTGTTACATAGCAGTGGATAAGTAATACACATATTTCCTACAGTGACCACATTTATAATTTAAATTTAATTAAAAAGGTCAGGCACAGCGTCTCATGCCTATAATCCCAGCACTTTGGGAGGCTGAGTCTGGAATATCGCTTGAGCCCAGGAGTTTGAGAACAGCCTGGGCAACATGGCAAAACCCCTCCTTTACAAAATACAAAAAAATTAGCTGGGCGTGGTGGTGTGTACCTGTGGTCTCAGATACTTGGGAGACTATGATGGGAGAATCACTTGAGTCCAGGAAGTTGAGGCTGCAGTGAGCTGTAACTGTGCAACTGTACTGTAGCCTGCGAGACAGAGTGAGACTCTGTCTTTAAAAAAAAAGTGTTTTTGGCTAGGGGCGGTGGCTCATGCCTGTAATCCCAGCACTTTGGGAGGCCGAGGCAGGCAGATCACAAGTTCAAGAGATCAAGACTATACTGGCCAACATGGTGAAACCCCATCTCTACTAAAAATACAAAAATTACCTGAGTGTGGTGGCACGCACCTGTAGTCCCAGCTACTTGAGAGGCTGAGGCAGGAGAATCACTTGAACGCGGTAGGCAGAGGTTGCAGTGAGCCGAGATCATGCCACTGCACTCCAGCTCATTTTTTTAAATTAAAAAGTTCTAGTATCTAAATGAGCAAAATCACCAGGTGCAGTTGATCACACCTGTAATCCCAGCATTTTGGGGTATAGAGGTGGGAAGATCATCTGAGGTCAGGAGTTTGAGACCAGCCTGCTGTGAGCAGAGATTGTACCACTCCACTCCAGCCTGGGAGACAGAGTGAGACCCCATCTCAAAAAAAAAAAAAAAAAAAAAAACAAACCCAAACATAAAAAAACAACAAATGCAGTTGAAAAGAACAGCATCAGCCAGGCACAGTGGCTCACACCTGTAATCCCAGTATTTTGGGAGGCTGAGGGTGAAGGATGGCTGAGCCCAAGAGTTTAAGACCAGCCTGGGCAACATGGTGAAAACCTGTCTCTACAAAAAATACAAAAGTTAGCCAAGCGTGGTAGCATGTACTTGTAGTCCCAACTACTTGGCAGCCTGAGGTGGAAGGATTGCTTGAGCCTGGGAGGTCGAGGCTGAAGTGAGCCATGATTGCACCACCACACTCCAGCCTGGGCAACAGAGCAAGACCCTGTCTCAACAAACAAACGAACAAACAAAAAACACGTAAAAACAAAACAGAACAGAATCATTTCCTTATCGTTAGTTTGAAGGAAGTGAATTGCCTGTAAAAGTTTAGTGTGAGGCCAGGCATGATGGCTCATTCCTATAATCCCAGTGCTTTGGGAGGCAGAAATGGATTGTCTGGGCCCAAGAGGTTGAGGCTGGTGTTTGTGTCACTGCACACCAGAAGCCTGGGCAACAGAGTTTGCCCCCGTCTCAGGAGAACAAAACATGGTTTACCACAACCAACAGGACAATTCTGGATAAAACT
>NC_045441.1:44594834-44618510 GCF_002776525.5 Piliocolobus tephrosceles
ATGTTAATCACAACACTATTCACAATAGCAAAGACATGGAATCAATCCAAGTATCAATGAATGATTAGATACAAAAAATGTGTATATATACACATAAAATATATATATATACACACAAAAATATATATACACACACCATGGCATACTATACCCAACCATAAAAAAGAAGGAAATTATGTTTTCTGCAGCAACATGGATGTAACTGAAGGCCATTATCTTATGTGAAACAACTCAGAAACAGAAAGTCAAATACCTAACGTTCTTACTTATAAGTGAACGCTAAATAATGTGCACACATGCGCATAGAGTGTGGAATAATAAACACTGGAACCTTGGAAGGGTGGGAATGTGGGAAGGGGGTGAAGGATGAGAAATTACTTAATAGATACAATGTACATTATTCCAGTGATGATTACACTAAAAGCCTAAACTCCATCAGTAGGCAATATAACCACGTAACAAAACTGCACTTGTAAACCTTAAATTTATACACATGAAAACAAATGTTGCCTATGAGGATCAAGAATTGTTCAAGATGATAAGGATCTGCAACCAGAAGAGGAGGGTAAAAAACAGCTTTCCGTGGAAGTGGGGAGAGGCAAATGAGTATCCTCTTCAAATTAGAGCCTCTGGCCGGGTGCACTGGCTCACGCCTGTAATCCCAATACTTTGGGAGGCTAAAGAGGGTAAATCACTTGAGGTCAGGAGTTCAAGACCAGCCTGGCCAAGATGGTGAAACCCTGTCTCTACTAAAAACACAAAAATTACCCATGCATGGTGGTGCACGCCTCCAGTCTCAGCTACTCAGAAAGCTGAGCAGGAGAATCACTTGAAGTCAGCAAGCAGAGGTTGCAGTGAGCCGAGATTATGCCATTTCACTCCAGCCTGAACGATACAGCGAGACTCCATCTCAAAAAAAAAAAAAAAAAAAAAAAATTAGAGCCTCTGCAGAAGCAGTAAGAGCAACTGAAGAGCTGTGAACTGACTTTAACCACTTGGCTCTTGACTATGAAACAAATATCTTTTCATTCTAATTTGATATGATATCTACAAAGATCCAGTTAATTTAACAATTGAATTTAGTTGGATGAGGTAGAGGGGAGACTCGGAATCATGAAATAAATAACGCAGGTTCCCAAAGTCGTTCAAGCCCAAATATTTTGAAATGAGACAGGCGTTGGGTTTCCCTCCTCCCCACTCTCCCTTCCTCCTTCCCTTTTTTACTCCCTCCTCCTCCTCTTCCCCTTCCTCTTCATCCTCCCTTTCTCTCCCTCCCTCACTCTCTCTCTAAGTACCTAACAGATATTATTAATATTATTGGGATTTTAAAAGCATGTACATTGTAAGAATGTTGTGAGGATTAAATGGAATTGGGTGTGTGAAAATGCCTAGTACAGTGCCTGATACATTTTGGGAGCTCATGAAATATTCATTTTACTCTATTTCTCCTTTTCTTCCCCTTTTTTTCCTCTTCCTACTTTGCTCTTTCTACAGCCATTGTGTCTTTATCTGGCCATGACTAAGAATTGAAGTCAATTCTAATATATGTGTAGGTACAAAAATGCATAAATATTAGCACTTATTCTTAAATCATTCTGTATGCTGCCTGTTCTTAATGATAAAAGTGGTTATGTTGAACATTTTCTATTTCCCTGTCATATATAATGTTTGTGTTTTTATTAAATTCACAGGGGTGGTTCATAAAAGTCACGAAGCAATTTTAAAAACTGGAGTGGGTCAGTTTAATTCTTTTTCAAGTGCAACAAAGTTGTTCTTAAATTCTAGTTACAAGTGGTGAGAAAGCCCTAACAGAGGAAATGAAATCACATGATCTCACACAATCACCCAATTTCATACTTTGAATGAAATTCAGTCTCTCACTTTTATGAGAAATAATGAGCTAGTACTCTTACATAGAACTATGGGAGAAACTTGAGACTTACCAACTTTAGGAGAGCTCCAAAGATTTATTGTTCATTTTTCCAAAGGTCTCCAGTGAGACTGCTTTTCTTATCTGGAGGTTTTTCCCCAAAAAATCAAGCAAGTGTCTATAATCAGTATACATAGTGCCTAGTTGCTGCATCCTTGGTCCTCCATATATTCCACAAATACTCCTCTAGTACCTCCTCTGTAGAAGACCCTTGGCATCTTGTGAATATCCCTACAGGGTATCAAACTCTATGGAAAATCTACAGGCATAATACTCTTTATTTATTTATTTATTTTTTTTATTTTTTATTTTTTTTGAGACGGGGTCTTGCTCTGTCCCCCAGGCTAGAGTGCTGTGGCCGGATCTCAGCTCACTGCAAGCTCGGCCTCCCGGGTTCACGCCATTCTCCTGCCTCAGCCTCCCGGGTAGCTGGGACTACAGGTGCCGCCACCTCGCCCGGCTAGTTTTTTGTAGTTTTTAGTAGAGACGGGGTTTCACCATGTTAGCCAGGATGGTCTCGATCTCCTGACCTCGTGATCCGCCCGTCTCGGCCTCCCAAAGTGCTGGGATTACAGGCTTGAGCCACCGTGCCCGGCCTAGGCATAATACTCTTTATGAAGCTCAGGGCAGGGAGGCATTGCTGGCAATGAAACTTATTATGGGAATTAGATGAGGAGCCTTCTTGCCAGCAATAGGGCTCCCAACAGAATTAAGAGCAAACTAAAAGGGTGCTGGCAGCAGCAGTCAGTTTGGTGAGCTACCATATAAAATGGGGAGGCCCTACTGTGACGGTTCTCAAAAGTATACTTCAGTTGAACTTGATACCCAAATAGCCAGTTAGAAAGTGAAAAAAGCAAGCAGCCACACATCATGTTGTATAAAGACAAATGACAGCTGGGCGCGGTGGCTCAAGCCTGTAATCCCAGCACTTTGGGAGGCCGAGACGGGCGGATCACGAGGTCAGGAGATCGAGACCATCCTGGCTAACACGGTGAAACCCCCATCTCTACTAAAAATGCAAAAAACTAGCCGGGGAGGTGGCGGGCGTCTGTAGTCCCAGCTACTCCGGAGGCTGAGGCAGGAGAATGGTGTAAACCCGGGAGGCGGAGCTTGCAGTGAGCTGAGATCAGGCCACTGCACTCCAGCCCAGGGGACAGAGCAAGACTCCCTCTCAAAAAAAAAAAAAAAAAAAAAGACAAATGACAAATGGCCGGCTTTGCTGATTTGTTTTTACAAAGCACAGGTTTTTTTTTTTTTTTTTTTTTAACAACAAAATTAGTCAATAATTTTTATAATCTATAGGCCCGTCATACTAGGTGAAACATTTTCTGTTTTCATATAAATAGGTTAGTGAAACTGATGGACACAGCTAACATGCCCATCAGGTGAAGATCAAAGGAAATATGAAGGTTGTATCTTTTAAAGTGTAAGAAGATTGAAGATGAAAGAAGTTGGGTTAAGGAGGAAACTGGCTACGAAGACATGATATCAAACGCAAAGGATTAAAGATTAGAAAAAATCCAATCTGTTGAATTTAGTGGTTTTGTCTCCATAACAGGAGGGGAAACACTTGAGATAATTCGGTCACTATGTCAACTACTTCTGACTGAATGGATTAATTCACCCTACCACTTTCCAGCAGCCCCACTGGGCTTTGAGCCCACTGCACACAGAGCCACAAACAACAGCCCAGGCTGGCAAATGATCCCACCTCTCTGTGGGAACCATATCTGCTCAATTTTGGTTTTGTTGCAATTATACACAGCCTAATTTCAGCACATTCATTTTTCACATAGCAGTTTCATTTATTTATTTGTTTTCATGTTAAGTGGATTGGTCCCTAATCACCAAACAGCTTGTGCACAAGTACCCCTAAATATGTTAATTCAGACTCATAATGTGAGCACATTGTGCTGCTGTAATGACTTTTCATTACCACCTCTAATTAAACGCTTTGCCAAACTATCAGAAAAATATTTTCCTTTTGATTTGCAGAAAATCCTGAGAGAGAAGGACAGAAAGAAACAATGCTTCCAGGCTGACCTGTTCTCTTCCTCCCCGAGCCCTGCCCTGGACAGATGGCTCTGCGGATGAAGGCAGGGGCCTTACCGGGTTACCACATACAGTAGAATACTCTCACTGGTCATCAGTACATCTGACAGGAGCAGCCTCTGAAGGAGTCGGTTCCTGGTGACTATTCCTGCATGAGGGGCCTGCCATGCCTGGGATGCTTAAGCCAGCCCAGTCCTTATCCACAATTCATTATAGACTTATAGGAAAAGCCACCTGAATTTATGTATCATCTTCTTTTTTGGTGGGGGTGGGGTAGTTATAAACAACAGAAATCTATTTCTCACAGATCTGTATGCTAGGAAGTCCAAGACCAAGGCAATGGCAGGTTCATTGCACCTGAAGGGCCCTGTATCCTCATAGATGGTTGTCTTCTCACTCTAACCTCACATGGTGGAAGGGGCAAGGGCGCTCTCTTAGGCCTGTTTTATAAGGGCACCAATGCCATTCATGAGGGCTCTACTCTTATGACCTAATTGCTTCCCAAGGTCTCCACCCCCAATACCATCACCTTGCAGGTAAAGATTTCAACACATGAAGTTCGTGGGAACTGGAACAGTCAGACTAGAGCAACGCATGGGTTGCAAAACTAGATCTTGAACCATCTTGTGACTCTAAGGCTACTGGTTGTTTTAGTGCTCCAAACCATGGGAATCAATTACATTTAGTTGAGGTTTTGTTTTGTTTTTATATTTTTTTTAAGAGACAAGGTCTCACTCTGGTTGCCCAGGTTGGAGTGCAGTGGTGAACTCATAGTTCACTGCAGCCTCGACCTCCTAGGCTCAAGCAATCCTCCCACTTTGGCCTCCCAAAGTGCGGTGATTACAGGTGTAAGGCATTGCACCCAGCCTCCTTTTAAAATTTTTAAATGTATTTTTTAATTGACAAATAGCAATTGTGCATATTTATCGTGTATAATTTATTGCTTTGAAATAGGTATACATGTAGAATGGCTAAATCATGCTAATTAACATTCATTGCTTCACATAGATATCATTTGTTTTATGGTGAGAGCATTTAAAATCTACTTTTTGCAATTTTCAAGAATACCATATATTGTTATTAACTATAGGGAGATATTGTTCAAAGAATACAAAATTTCAGTTAGGATGAATAATTTTAAGAGCTCTATTGTACAACATGATGACTAGGTAATAACTATAGTTACCTGACATTCCTTATGGTAGAGGGAGGATATATTATAGGAAAAGTAAAAGAAAAGTACCACTCCTTTTAATACTGAGAATGAAGGAAGAATCTAGACGCATCAGAGAGATTAAGCCCAGGAGATGAATATGTCCCCATCTACCCTTCTCCAGAAAGCAGTACAGAATCAGTAAGGCTGACACTTCAAGCATAAGGGTCTCTTGTCTTCACATTTTTCTTAAAAATCTGTCTCTGACAAAAAAGATAAACAACTCAATTTTAAAATGTGCAAAGGGCATAAACAGGCATTTCTCCAAAGATATACAAATGGACAATGAGCACACGAAGAGATTCTCAACATCGCTAATCATTATGGAAATGCATATCAAAGCTACAATGACATCAGGAGGGGAGGCTCACACCTATAATCCCAGTACTTGGGGAGGCCGAAGTGCGAGGATTGCTGGAGCCCAGGAGGTCGAGGCCGCAGTGAGCCATATTTGTGTCATTACACTCTAGCCTGGGTGGCAGAGTGAGATCCTGTCAAAAAAAAAAAAAAAAAAAAAAAAAGCAGAAGAAGAAAAGACAAAGAAAAAGAGAAACCTATAGTAAGATACCACTTCACATCTATTAGAATGGCTATAACCAAAATAACAAAAAATAACAGCATTGGCAAAAATGTGGAGAAATCAGAACCTCATACATTGCTGGTAGGAATATAAAATTGTTCAGATGCTGCGAAAAACAGTCTGGCAATTCCTCTAAAAACTAAACATAGAATTACCACATGACCCAGCAGTTCACTCCTAGGATATACCCAAAATAATTACACTCAGAGACTCAAACATTAAGGTTTATTGCATCATTATTCACATTAGCCAAAAGGTGGCAGCAACCTGCATGTCTGCTCACAGGTGAATAGATCATTGAAATACGGTATACATACACAATGGAATAGAATTCAACCATATGTAAATGAAAAATAGAATCCTAACCTCCCCAGCCAACTGAACTGACCCCCTCTTGGCCAAAGGCGCCCCAGAGAAATCTTAGTTTTGAGTTCCCTGCCATGAAGGGATGGGAGGTTGGCCATGCCTCGTTATACACCCCTGCCTTGTGCAGTTCAGACACAACTGGCCAGCATTCACATGAAAATAGAGCACAGAAGACTGACAGAATGGACTCTTTGTAGTATAAGAAACCAAATTATAAGCAGGATCTAAGGCCATGCCAGGCAAGGGTTAAATCACCACCCCTACACTTAAAAAATAAACTATGTTCTAACTGTCAAAAATTCTTTTCTTTTTCTCTAGCAGTTAAACAAGCACTGGCCTTGAGATATGCAATATTAAAACAATTTGCAGCTCATTCACAGCTGACAGCCACACGATGACCCCTAGTTTTCCCAGCCCACACCCACTTCCCCATTCCACCAGCTAGAACCACAGCTGTGACTGGACAAGAGACCAATTTCGGTAACTTTCTCTTGATAAGAAGACCACCAGCCATGGCTTGGTTCTGCCCGGTTTACAGAGGCTTCACACTTGAGTGCCTTCCTGTCCCTGCTTCACTTTTTGATATATAGGGACTAACTGCAATGCATGTAAACAATAAGTCTCCACCCCAAAATGAACACGGTTACATGTAACATGCATGTTTGCTTATCACATATGTGTGTGACTCCCCTCATGAATATTCATAGCTCTCCTATGACCTCTTGAATATGTATGTTTAACCAACCAGTTCAGCACAATCCTCCTGCCCCAGTCCCTCCTTCTTCAAAGTGCCTGCTAACAGCTTCAGCCAGAGGCCACTCTTCCCAGCCTGTCAGAATGACCACTTCGCACACTGTAACCTTTTATAAGTAAGTCTCCTTAGGCCGGGTGCGGTGGCCCATGCCTGTAATCCCAATACTTTGGGAGGCCAAGGTGGGAGGATCACTTGAGGTCAGGAGTTCAAGACCAGTCTGGCCAACATGGTGAAACACTGTCTCTACTAAAAATACAAAAATTAGCTGGATGTGGTGGCAGGCGCCTGCAGTCCCAGCTACTTGGGAGGCTGAGGCAGGAGAATGACTTGAACCTAGGAGGCGGAGGTTGCAGTGTGCCGAGATCTTGCTACTGCACTCCAGCCTGGGTGACAGAGTGAGACTCCATCTCAAAATAATAAAAATAATGATAATAATAATAATAATATATTATTTTAAGTTGACATATCAAAAAGAATGACATTCTGATACATGCTACAACATGAATGGTGAAAACATTTTAAGTGAAATAAGCCAGATACAAAAATGACAAATATATTACTCCTTTTATATGAAATATCTAGAATAGGCAAGCTCATAGAGATAGAAAGTAGATTAGCTGTGACCTGGGGCTTGGGGGAAGGAGGTAACTGGGAGAATTTCTGCTTGGGGAGATGAAAAAGTTTCAGAAATAGGTAGTAGTGATGGCTGTACAACACTGTGAATCTAATAATGCTACCAAATTGCACACTTAAAAATGGTTAAAATGGCTAATTTTATGTTGTAGATAATTTTGCTACAATCTGGGGTTCCCCACAGCAGACTGGTGAATGGAGAGTTGATGGTCAGAGTGAATGGACAGAAAATGGACCTGTGACTGCTGGGTGAGGAAGGGACACGTATAACAGGCCCTGGGTCTATAGCCAGTGAAGGCCGACACGATGACAAGTCAGACAGGCTGAGCCCAGACTGGACCAAACTGACAGAGAGACCGAGCACGGGTGGGCGACATTCAGGCAGCCTGCAAACAGGCAGGGCAGTGCCCCTCCCCAGAGGCCTCCATGGAGACCCAGCCCTTCTGCATCACCACAGGAGCTGTGTGAGGCACACTCTACTCCCCTTCTCTCAAGATACTGCCTTGGACAGACAGCAAGAGGGACGAAGGATAACTGAGAAAGGGAATATTCGTGTCTATGAGAAGACTGAGCAATAACTAAAGACACTGATGAGATGAAGGGAACATGCTACAATCTTTAAACCAGATAGAATTAATAGTTAATTTTTTAACTCCCTTTCCACCCCTGTACCATTAAACCAATGGGTGAAGGTTCATGATGAAGATCAGATTAAACTGAGTTAAAATAAGGAAAATGCATTAATGTGGGTGGTGTGTCCCCACTCCTGTTACACATTTTACACGAATTGTGTCAGATGCCCCCTCTTTTGGCTTCTTTGAGGCTCAGGCCCTGCTGTGACTTACTTTGGAAAACTGGGCTTGGGCTCCTGGAGCCATCTCACCTGCAGGCTGCAGACTCTGAAATTGAACCATTGCTTTGTTTCATCCCCTTCCTGTCCTTTTTCCTCTATCTCCTGACTGGTTTCCTTAGGGAGTCCCTCCTCAATAAATACCATGCACACAAAAGCTGATCTCAAGATCCACTTGTGGGTAACCCAGCTAAGATACCCATTTTCTCTGCATTCGTAAGCTATACTATGACATAAACCTTTCAACCTTGCCATATCTGCTATGTGGCTGAGCCCTGAAAGTTATTTGTGTGTGTGGCCCCTATTCTAGACATTCTGCCCTGTTTGTGGGAAGCACTGAGCCAGCTCTGTGATGGGAACACCTTGGGGAGGGACATTTTGAGCAAGGTCAGAAGGACCGGTTAATGGGTGGGATCACAGAGGTGGGCCCCTACTTCCCTCCTCCTCATTTTGGACTCCCCATCTGCAAACCCCAATTCCGCTACTACATGTTGGACTTTAGTCTGGCCCAGGAGTTTAATAACAAGTAATCTCTGCAGACGGTCCCTGTGGCTTAGAAATAACTCTCACATACTTTGTTTTACTTTACCTCATTTTTTAAATCTCTGTGGCGAGGGTGATACTCATTCCCATTGACAGACTATGAACTGGATGCTCAGAGAGTAGAAATTATTTGTTCAGTGTTGCACAGTTCAAAAGTAGGTGTCTCTGTTAATTCCAAATAAAACAAAAACAAAAAGCCCATGAACTGTATTTCCTCTGCTCTCCTATCACAACCATCAACACAGAATACTTCTGTGATCAGTCGTGTGGGGTCGCCCCTCCATATCACGCTAGCCATCAGGTCTGCAGAAGACACCAGCTGGGTGTCCTCTAACTCAATTCTGACATTATCTTCCTGGAGACAGATAGCCTCAGATTCCACAGGTTGAGAACTCAGTCCTGTTAAGACTCCCCTTCTACTCTGGAACTTCTGACTGGCTCCAAGTTGGGGTTCCCATGGCTCCCTCGATTAATTTGCTAGAGCAGCTCATGAAACTCAAGAAAACATGTTACCAGTTTTTTATTTATTTGTTTGTTTGTTTTTGAGACGGAGTCTCACTCTGTTACCCAGACTGGAGTACAGTGGCATGATCTCCACTCACTGCAGCCTCCACCTCCTAGGTTCAAGTGATCCTCCCACCTCAGCCTCCTGAGTAGCTGGGACTACAAGTGTGTGCCACCACATCCAGCTATATATATATTTTTTATTTTTAGTAGAGGCAGGGTTTCACCGTTTTGGCCACACTGGTCTCGAACTCTTGACCACAAGTGATCCACCCACCTTGGCCTCCCAAAGTGCTGACATTACAGGTGTGAGTCACCACGCCCAGCTGTCACCAGTTTTTTTTTTTCTGGAAAGGATATTACAAAAGATACAGATGAAGGATGCATAGGGCAAGGTATGTGGAAAGAGACAAAGAGCTTCCATGCCCTCCCCAGGTGTGCCACCCTCCAGGAACCTTCAGGTGTTCAGCTATCAGGAAGCTCTCCAAATTCTGTCATTTTTGGGTTTTTATGGAGGCTTCATTATGTAGCCATGATTGATTACATCATTGGCCACTGGTGATTGATTTAACCTTGTGGGAAGTGTCCCTCTCCCCTCCCCAGAAGTCAAGGGATGGGGTTGAAAGTCCCAATCCTACCCCTGCCTTGGTCTTTCTGGTGACCAGACCCATCCTGCAGCTATCCAGGCACTACCAGCCTTCAGTCAATCATTAGCATATTTGTATGCTAATGTGCTAAAGACAGCACTTTAGAGATTCTAAGAATTTTAAGAGCTGTGTGCCAGGAAATAGTGTTGAAGACCAAATATATATTTCACAAAATCACAGTTTCTCAGTCCAATATTTCTTCATCTTAAACTGATGACAATGATAAGGACGAGCTAATGATGATTCAGGATGGACCTCAGGTCCTGAGAGTTCCATTTCCTGCTCCTAGTGCAGGTCGTTGTTGGTCCTTTCAGGGCTCCATATTGTTTTCATTTATTCATTCATTCCCTTTTATCCTCTATTATCCTCTTCCATTCCCCTGATCTCCCATAAGAAGCTATGCTCTTCTAATATATTTAATATGCATCCTTTCTTTATATGTGTTCTTATAAAGGGCACATTGTTGTTGCATGTGTTTTTTATTAAATACAAATGGTGTAAGTCACAGAAACCATCTGATTTTTAATTTTAGTTTCTTTTTCTCTTTTTTTTTTTTTTTTTTTTTTTGAGACAAGGTCTTGCTCTGTCATCTGGGCTAGAGTGCAGTGGCACCATCACAGCTCACTGAGGCAGAGCTCAAGTGACCCTTCCATCTCAGCCTCCTGAGTAGCTGGGACTATAGGCACACGCCAACATGCCTGGATAGTTTTTTCATATTTAGTGAGATGAGGCTTCACTATGTTGCCCAAGCTGCTTAATTTTCATTTGGCATCATGTCTTTAAAATCTATCCACGTTTCTAACCTATATGCTACATAGTACTCCAGGGAGTGTATATTCACCATATTTTTTTTCTATACTCTGCCACTGATGGACACCCAGATTGCTTCTAACTTCCTACAGTCACAAACAGTGTTGTAAGAAACATCATAGGGTCTTTGGCCTTTCTCCAGTACACATCATCAGACAAGGTAGATGATTCCCTTGGGGGAAATGAAGGCACAGGCCAAAGTGACTGGACAGGAGGCACATAACTACACTATGAGAAAAGGGGCAATGCAATGGATTAGTTTCCTGTGGCTCCTTAATAAGATACCACAAATTTGGTGGCCTAAAACAGTATAAATTTATTCTTTCCCAGTTCTGGAGGTCAGAAATCCAAATTCAGTATCACTAGGCTGAAATCAAAGTATTGACACGGCCACACTCCCTCTGGAGATTCTAGGAGAGAATCTGTTCCTTGTCCTTTCAGGCTGCTGACATTCCATCACTTGTGGACACATCACTCCAATCTGCAAGGCCAGCTTCTTCAAATCTTTTTGTTTCATTTTCATGTCACCTTCTAATGTGTGTGCATATGCGTGTAAAGTATTGCTCTGCCTCTCTAAAATCAGGACACTGTGATGCCATTTCGGGCCTTCCTGAATAATCCAGGCCAATCTCCTCATTTCAAGATCATCCACTTAATCACATCTGCAAAAACTGTATTTCCAAATAAGATAATATTCACAGATCTCAGGAATTAGGACCGGAAATTTTTGGACATATTTTCAGTCTATTACAAGTAACCATCTAAAAACTTTTTCTGAAACTGAATTATTAGAATATAGGGACCAAGGATTTAAAACAAGCATGATAAATGTATTTAATAGATATCAGAATTTCTTAGAAATATGAAGAAAGAGCAAGAGAGCATAAAAAACAACCAAGGAGAAATATTGGATAGAAAATACAATCGTTGGAAAAAGAATACAACAAAGGGAATAAATTACAGAATGGATGCAGCTGAAGAAAGATTGAGGAACTGTTTTAGAAGCCAGCAGAAAAGACAAAGATTAGCCCCTGCGAGGTCGTGCGTGCCTGTAGTCCCAGTTATTTGGGAGGCTGAGGTGGGAGGTTCACTTGAGCCTGGGAGGTGGATGTTGTAGTGAGCCCTGATTGCACCACTGCACTTCACCCTGGGCCACAGTGAGACCACAGTCTCAAAAAACAAAAACAAAAAAATGAGAAAAGAAAAAAAGAAAGACCAAGGGAAAATATAACAGAAAAGCTCATGGATGTGGAAGGTAAAATATAAGTGCCAGCATCTATGTGATATAAGAGAGGAATTATTGAAAGAAATAGTGAAGATAAATTTCCCAGATTGAAAGCCTCTTTTGATGCTGAGGTGGAAAGAGAAAGAATGAATATTAGAATAGGGTTTCAAAACATTAAAAAACAAAACAAAAACTAGGCTCATGTTTGTAATCCCAGCACTTCGAGAGGCAGAGGCAGGCAGATCACTTGAGCCCAGGAGTTCTGAGAGGCAGAGGAAGGCAGATCACTTGAGCCCAGGAGTTCTAGACCAGCCTGGGCAACATGGAGATACCCCATCTCTACTAAAAATACACACAAAAATTAGCTGGGGATGGTGGGCGCTAGCCTGTAGTCCCAGCTACTCGGGAGGCTGAAGTGGGAGGACTGCTTGAGCCCCAGGAGGCAGAGGTTGCAGTTAGCTGAGATCATTGAGATTGTGTCAGTGCACTGCAGCCTGGGTAATGGAACAAGACCCTGTCTTAAGGAAAAAAAAAAAAAACAACGATAACAACAACAACAACAACAACAACAACAGCAAAACAAATTAAGAAAAAAAAGAAAACTCTAAAAATATCTGGGGATAATATATTGTAGAGATAACCTTGAAAAGAACAATAATCAAAAAAGCAGGCTGGGCATGGTGGCTCATGCCTGTAATCCCAGCACTTTGGGAGGCCGAGGCAGGTGGATCACTTGAGGTCAGGAGTTTGAGACCATCCTGGCCAACATGGTGAAACCCCATCTCTATTAAAAATGCAAAAAATTAGCCAGGTGTGGTGGCGGACGCCTGTAATCCCAGCTACTCTGGAGGCTGAGGCAGCAGAATCACTTGAACCCGGGAGATGGAGGTGAGATCGTACCATTGCACGCTGAGTTCCTCCAGCCTTCCCGCTTGGCCAAGGCAGGCCGTCCTTCCTGGCCGGTGAGTGTGGGCCTCCCTGGAAGCGGAGGGTGGCCCCGCAGAGGCAGCCCCAGGGCTGGAGAGGCCAGTCCGGGGCGCAGGAGACACCCTTTCCAAACTGGAAACGCTGCGTGGGCAGCAGCGGGGTCCAGGCTCTCGAACCCCTAGTTTCTGTCGCTCCGGAGACCCGGCTCGCGCAGCGTCCTCCAAGCTTAGCACCCTCGGCCAGCGCAGCCGCTCCCGAGCAGGACGCCTTCGGCCTGGGCGCCAGAGCCCCTCTCAGCTCCCGGGTTGGTGCTGGGAAGCCCGGGCTCCCGCAGCACCTGTGAAAGGTCCTCCGCGCCTCCTGCCTCGGTGCACTCTGTGGCACGGCTGGACCTCTGGCCAGAAGCACCTTTGGCGGCCTGCTGGGCCCCTCGCGGGCTGTGGTGGAGACTGCCCCCGGGGCTCCCGCTCTGTCCGTGCCGGGTCCCAGGCTCTGCGCGCACACCACTCCTTGGCCTTTTCCGCCAAAACTTTCTAATCTTCAGTTGGGTGGTGTCTGGGCGGTCCCCAGAACGGCTGTCTTCAGACAGGGAGCTGGGGCTGGGAGCTGGGCACGGCGCTCACGGGGACTGACTCCCCCGGAGGCGGAGGAGGTTCTTCTGACGCTTAGGCAGGGCCGCGCCCGTCTCCCAGAGACCTATTTTTGGAAAATACAATTTTGTAGGGTGTTCCCAACTGCAGTCTTTTGTGTTCTGCTTACAAGTCTGAGATCAGGAAACATTCGGTTTTTATCATTGCGGCTAGGTTCCAAGAGACTCTGGGAGGATGCTTTTTGGTTGATTGCTGGTGAAGAAGTCGGGTCGTGGCCGCCATGGGAGCCGGAGGACCGAGGGCCACAGCTGCAGGCTTCGCGGATTGCTCAGATGCCCGAAGATGTCCGTCCGGAAGCTCCCAGGACAGCACTTTTGCAAGGACCACCACTCTGGTCCTTGGAGGCCAGAATACATCTTCTGAAAACTGCAGCCACAGCCTTCTGTCAGAAAAACGGTTGGAAGCACAAAGGCCAGGGAGCACACTGACCGCTCCCTGTTAGAGGTGAAATCCGCGGATGTCCGCGGTGGCTGCTCTGCAGCGGAGCCCCTGGCCTGGGGGGGTTCATGTCCAGTCTTGTTCAACACTAGATGACTCTAATATCTAAATAAACTTTGTTTTTCTTTTTCTTTTTTTGAGGCAGAGCCTCGCTCTGTTGCCCAGGTTGGAGTGCAGTGGCCGGATGTCGGCTCATTGCAACCTCCACCTCCTGGGTTTTAAGGATTCTCTTGCCTCAGCCTCCTGAGTAGCTGGGATTACAGGTGCCAGCCAGCATGCCCGGCTCTTTTTTGTATTTTTAGTAGAGACAGGGTTTCACCATATTGGCCAGGCTGGTTTTGAACTCCTAACCTCAAGTGATCCGCCCGCCTCAGCCCCCGCAAAGTGCTGGAATTACTGGCGAATGAGACAGGAAGTAACGATGATCAAATACTTTGGGTTTTTTTTTCTCGTTTGTTGGTTTATTTTGAGATGGAATCTTGCTCTCTCGCCCAGGCTAGACAGCACTGGTTGCTCACTGCAACCTCTGCCTCCCGCATTCAAGCAGTTCTCGTGCCTCAGCCTCCCAAGTAGCTGAGATTAGAGGCGTGCACCACCATGCCCGGCTAATTTTTTCGAATTTTTAGTAGAGACAGGGTTTTGCCAGGTTGACCAGGCTGGTCTGGAACTCCTGAGCACAGGTGATCCCCCTATCTCTGCCCCACAAAGTGCTGGGATTACAGGCGTGAGCGAGGGCACCCTGCCAATGATGAAATATTTTGATAGAGGTTTCAAGAAAAATAAAGGACCAAAGAAAGCACAACTAAATATCTGGATGATATCGACATAATGAGGGCTGAGAATATGGGAAGTAAGTTCAGGTTAGAAGACAGGTCTCTTTAGGGGAAGAAACAGGTGTTATACACCTAAGAAATAATGAGGGGTGAATGAGTATGAGGACAACCACTGCATGAACAAAAATACCGTCTAACTTCAACTAGCCAAGGAAATCTCAAAGTGTCCAATGGAAAGCAGGAAAAGAAAAAAGGTAGTGGTTTAAGGATATATAATAGAAAATCTCAATGTATTGATTTTATTTTTATTTCTATTTTATATTTCTGAAATAAGCCATAGTACTTATTAAATTTTAAAGATTTCAAAGTAGTTGTATGCACATTGTTTAAAATAACAAATGATATAGAATTACTATAAAAATAGCAGTCTTCTGTTCTATAGAGACAATAATAGTCGACTCTTAGGTGTTCTGGTATTTACTATCATATCTGTAAATGCTATATTTATACTGTTCTTTCTCAGTTTGTTTATTAAAGATATTATCTATTGACTTAAACATATCCATATACAAATATATACGCTCATTTTCTCTGTTGTCTCTGTTACACACAGACACACATACACGCTTCTTCCACACAAAACTACATATTTCCTCCCAATATAATTATATAACTATTTTAAATTAAACTCAGAGTTTACATTTCTCTCTCTCTCTCTTTTTTTTTTTTTTTTTTTGGAGGCAGTATCTTGCTCTGTTTTCCAGGCTGGAGTGCAGTGGGGCGATCACAGCTCACTGCAGCCTTGACCTCTCAGGCTCAAGTGATCCTCCCACTTTAGCCTCCCAAGTAGCTGGGACTACAGGTGCATGCCATCATGCCTGGGTATTTTTGTGGAGACAGTCTCCCCATGTTGCCCAGCCTCGTATTGAACTCCTGGGCTCAAGTGATCTGCCCACCTTGGCCTCCTATAAGTGCTGGGATTACAGGTGTGAACCACCATGCCTGTCCAATATTTTTTATTTCTTAAATAAGATATGCAGATAGACAGCAGGTATATGAAAAAATGCTCCTTATCACTAATCATCAGAAAATACAAATCAAAACCACAATGAGATATCACCTCACCCCAGTTAAAATAGCTTTTATCAAAAAGTCTGGGCAGCATGGAGAAATCCTGTGTCTACAAAAAATCAAAAAATTAGCCGGGCATGGTGGTGTGCGCCTGTGGTCCCAGTTACTTGGGAGTCTGAGGCAGAAAGATAACTTGAGCCTGTGAGGTTGAGTGAACCATGACCTTGCCACTGCACTCCAGCCTAGGCAAACAGAAAACAAACAAACAATAACAACAACAAAACAGAAAGACAGAAAATGGGGTAAAAGCGGCCGGGCGCAGTGACTCATGCCTGTAATTCCAGCACTTTGAGAGGCTGAGGTGGGCGGATCACGAGGTCAGGAGATAGAGCCATCCTGGCTAACAGGGTGAAACCCCGTCTCTCCTAAAAATGCAAAAAATGGCCGGGCGCGGCGACTCACGCCTGTAATTCCAGCACTTTGGGAGGCCGAGGTGGGCAGATCACGAGATCAGGAGATAGAGACCATCCTGGCTAACACGGTGAAACCCCGTCTCTACTGAAACTACAAAAATTAGCCAGTTGTGGTGGCGGGCGCTTGTAGTCCCAGCTATTCGGGAGGCTGAGGCAGGAGAATGACAGAGCATGCAGTGAGCCAAGATCGCGCCACAGCACTCCAGCCTGGGCTACAGAGCCAGACTCCGCCTCAAATAATAATTAAAAAAAAATTAGTTGGGCACTGTGGCGGGTGCCTGTAGTCCCAGCTACTCGGGAGGCTGAGGCAGGAGAATGGCATGAACCTGGGAGGCAAAACTTGCAGTGAGCCGAGATCTCGCCACTGCACTCCAGCCTGGGTGACAGAGCGAGACTCCGTCTCAAAAAACAGATTTAAAAAATCACAAAACCCTCTCAGCACTCCCAATAATTCCCTTTCCTGGTTTTTTTTTTTCTGTTTGAACAAAGCACTATCTCTTAACATATTATGTAATTTACTTATTTATTATGTTTATTGATTTTCTGACTTCTGCAGTTAATATGTAAAGTCCTTGAAGGCAGGGATCTTCTGTTGGTTTCCCCACTCATACATTGTGAATAATATCTAGCACATCGTATCTAGCACATAGTAGGCATTCAATGAGTTAATGAATGAAAGAAACTCTACTTTTCTTATAATTTATCATCCAATTTTCTACCTCATTGACATTTTCCTTTTTTTTTTTTTTTTTTTGAGACAAAGTCTCGCTCTATCACCCAGGCTGGAGTGCCCTGGTACAATCTCAACTCACCGCAACATCTGACTCCCAGGTTCAAGCCATTCTCCTGCCTCAGCCTCCTGAGTAGCTGAAATTACAGGCTCGTGCCGCCACGCCTGGCTAATTTTTGTATTTTGAGTAGACACGGGGTTTCACCATGTTGGCCATGCTGGTCTTGAACTCCTGACCTCACGATCCTCACACCTCAGCCTCCCAAAGTGTTGGGATTACAGGCATAAGCCACCGTGCCCTGCCTACATTTTCCTTTTAATTACTGAGATATTTCATCATCTTTATTTTCTGAACTTTGTGTTGAATTTTGTTTGTTTGAGACAGGGACTCACTGTGTTGCCCAGATTGGAGTGCAGTTGGTGATCACAGTTCACTGAAGCACCATCTTCCCAGGCTCAAACAATCCTTCCACCTCAGACTCCCAAGTAGCTGAGACTACAGACATGCACCACCCTGCCTGGATAAAGTTTTAAAAATTATTTTTTGCAGAGACAGGGTCACATTATGTTGCCCAGGCTGGTCTCAGACTCCTGGGCTTAATCCTCCCACCTTAGCCTCCCAAAGGGCTGGAATTACAGGCATGAGCCACCTTGCATGGCCCTTGTGCTAAAATTTTAATTTCTTCAATCATATTTTATTTCCAAAAGCTCTTTTGTTGCTTTCTAAATGTTCATGTTCATAATCTGATTTTTCTTCATAGATATGATATCTTAATTTTGAAGTTTTCTTCTTCCTTGAATTGTCTGTTTCCTCTGAGTTTCTTTTTTCTGTCTTCCTTTTTGTTTTCCAAGCTAACAAACTTTCCTCAAATTTCCCATGATTTTGTCTATTCATATTTAAGATCCAAGCACTAAAAGCTTATTGGAAATTCTGCCTACCGTGGTGGAACCTGTCAATGAGTAGGTCTCACCGGGTGGTGCTAGATGTCCCTGGTCTCTTTGCAGGAGAACTCCAAATACCAGTATCTACAGAATTGGGAGGAGGGGGCTGGTTACTTTGCCAGTAAAGATGAATTGTCTTAGCTCCTGCCTGGGAGTCTATGCCTAGCTGCCAGTGTAATGGGATCTGAGCAGACATAGGGCGTGGTGAGAGTGGAAGAGAGTTGTGGCTGGAAATCTCAAGTTCAGTGCATAGGTTTCCGCTTGAGTTTTTAATACAGAATGTTATCTTTCCCTAAATCGGACCAAGTATTCTGAAGATCGGAGTCCATAATAGTTCAACCTTTCCTGGCTTCTGCTAGTGAAGGGGCAGGGTAATTCCTGGTTGTGTAGGGGGTCAGGGGAGGAGGACAGCGTGGTGGTTTGACTGTTTCTTACAAACGCCATCAACTTTTCTCTTGTTTTACTTCCACCCTGCACCTATACTTCTGAAGTGCTTACCCAGTACTTCCCATTTCTGAGCTGTCCCCAAGTTGAATACTTTAAATCTGTTCCATTCTTCTGATCTTCCCGTCAGGGTAAGGTTTTGGTTTCTGGCCGTCCATTTGCCTGCCAACTTCCAAAGTTTGTTGAGATCTCCCCTCTGCTGTTGCATTCTCTGCTTTCTTTTTTCTTCTGGGTTTATGCATATTTTATTTATTTTACTCTGTTTTACTGGGGTTTCAGGAAAGAACAAAACTTAAAATATATTAATCACCATATTTAATTGGAAATTATTTGTGTCATGTCTCACGATTATTTATGTAAAAATAAAATATTTTTACTTTTTACTTCATGTTTCTTTTGAGGGTCCTTTCTTGGATAGCTCCATACTCTTTTAAAACTAATGAAAATTTAGAGCTTGAGTTACTTCTAGCAAATAGATACAGCTTTGGACACTTTGGACAAATATAAATAATCATGATTTTGATCCACGTGACGAATTTCAGTTTGGTGAAAGTAAAAATTCCTAGAACAAAGTTAAGGCGGAGCAGTTAGTTATAGGAATTATTTTTTAAAAACTACTTGTTATGGCGGGCACAGTGGCTCACATCTGTAATCCCAGCACTTTGGGAGGCTGAGGCAGGCAGATCAAAAGGTCAGGAGTTCGAGACCAGCCTTGCCAATATAGTGAAACTCCGTCTCTACTAAAAATACAAAAATTAGCCAGGCATGGTGGCAGGTGCCTGTAGTCCCAGCTTCTCAGGAGGCTGAGGCGGGAGAATCACTTGAACCAGGGAGTTGGAGGTTGCATTGAGCTGAGATGGCACCACTGCACTCCAGCCTGGATGACAGAGTGAGACTCTGTCTCAAAAACAAACCACAACAAAACAACAACAACAACAACAACAAACTACTTGTTATGTGATGATGAATCACTGATTTAATTAAGATTAATACATATATTTAAAGTATTATGTAATTTTTAGTGTATAGTTACGTATAATGAACTAGGAATTATGGAATTGAGTTTATATGAGAACACTGATTATCAGATGAAACCAAGTTTTACTCCATATATACTTATTTGTGCAATACTATCTAAAAGTATCCACTCTTTAAAGACATACAAACATTTTTAAATGGTGGGTAGGTGCATTGAGATTTGACTGTCTGTACTGTGAATCATCTAATCCACTGTTACACTGTTTCTCAATATTTTTAAACTCATGTCTCTTTTGGACAAATAGAAACCTCACCACTTTCCCCAAACCTCTTCCTTCCGTCCCTTCCTTCTTTCTTTCTTTTTTTTTTTTCAGACAGAATCTTGCTCTGTCACCCAGGCTGGAGTGCAATGGCAAGATCTCAGCTCACTGCAACCTCCACCTCTAGGATTCAGGTGATTCTCCTGCCTCAGCCTCCGAGTAGCTGGGATCACAGGCATGGGTGACTACGCCCAGCTACTTTTTTTTTTTCCCGAGATGGAGTCTTGCTGTGTCACTCAGGCTGGAGTGAAATGGCATGATCTTGGCTCATGCAACTTTCACCTCCCAGGTTCAAGCAATTCGCCTGCCTCAGCCTCCCAAGTAGCTGGAATTACAGGTGTACCCCACCACACCCAGCTAATTTTGTATTTTTAGTAGAGATGGCATTTCACCATGTTGCCTAGGCTGGTCTTGAACTCCTGAACACTTGATCCACCTGCCTCAACCTCCCAAAGTGCTGGGATTACAGGCGTGAGCCGCCATGCCTGGCCTTATTATTATTATTTTTTTTTTGTATTTTAAGTGGAGACAGGGTTTCACCATCTTGGCCAGGCTGGTCTTGAACTCCTGACCTCAGGTGATCCACCCACCTCTGCCTCCCAGAGTGCTGGAATTACAGGGCATGGGCCACCATGTCCAGCCCAAACCTTGCCATTTCTAATATATTTTTCTTAAGAGCCTAAATGACATTTATTGAACTTTACCTTACATATTTGAGGTTTTATTTTGTTTTGTTTTGTTTTTTAGAGATAAGATCTTGCTCGGTCTCCCAGGCTAGAGTGCAGTAGAGCAATCATAGTTCACTGCAGCCTTCAACTTCTGGATTCAGGCGATCTTCCTGCCTCAGCGTCCCGAGTAGGTAGGACTACAGGTGCACACCACCATGCCAGGGTAATTATTTTAATTTTTGCAGAGACAGGATCTTGCTATGTTGGTCAGGCAGGCTTCAAATTCCTGGCCTCCCACCTTGGCCTCCCAAAGTGCTGAGATCTATAGGTGTGAGCCAACACACCCAGCCCTTGTTTTTGTTTTCACATAAATAATGCTGAATTTTTTTTCCAAGTTACATGTTCTCACTTCTCCAGATTCTAATTAGTCCCCACTACTAGGGCCTGGAGGAAGGGCAGGTGACCTTACCAGTCTTTTGAGACTATGTTGAGGATGATTTTAGGAGCAACTTTTTTTTTCCTTACTCATGAGCATAACTGTGTTCCATGAAATTTGAGGCAAGGGAATTTTCAAATGATGTATATCACTCTACATGGTGATTTTCAGGGGGCTCCGTTTCCTTCCAAACTTGACTAAATTCTTGTGATAGTTGAACTGATGGTATAATGTGGATTTAAAAATTACAGCAGACTGGTTACACATCTTTACCATGGGAGGCAGTCCCAATTTACTTTAGTAAAGTTAAGTGTATTGCATTTTAACATCTCCACAGCCACAACATAAGGCTTATTTTATAGTTGTAGTGACATATATTTAACTACATTAAATTAATAGATAAGCTACTTAAAAATCTAATTACAGAAATATAAATTAAAACACAAATGAAGAAATAAAAATTAGATAAGTTTAACTTTATCAAAATTAAAAACTTTTATGCTTCTAATGATACCATTAATAAAGTAAAAGGACAATCTATAGAATGGTAGAAAATATTTGCAAATCATACGTCTGATTCAAAATAGATAAGTACTTTTTTTTTTTTTGAGAGAGATTGAGTCTCACTCTGTCGCCCAGGCTGGAATGCAGGGGCACAGTCTTGGCTCACTGCAACCTCTGCCTCTCGGGTTCAAGTGATTATCATGCCTCAGCCTTCAAAGTAGCTGGGATTACAGGTGTGGTCCACCACATCCGGCTAATTTTTGTGTTTTTAGTAAGGACAGGGTTTCATCATGTTGGCCGAGCTGGTCATGAACTCCTGGCCTCAAGTGATCCACCTGCCTTGGCCACCCAAAGTGCTGAGATTAAGATGTGAGCCACCGCACCTGGCCTAGAATAGATAAATAATTTTTATAACTCAATAATAAGAAAACAGCCCAATATAAAACTCAAATTATTTGAACAGACATCTCTCTAAAGAAGACAGACAAATGGCCAACAAGCACATGAAAAGATTCTCAACATTATTAGTCATCAGATAAATGCAAATGAAAACCACATTGAGGCCGGGCACGGTGTCTCATGCCTGTAATCCCAGAACTTTGGGAGGCCGAAGTGGGTAGATCACCTAAGGTCAGGAGTTTGAGACCAGCTTGACTAACATGGTGAAACCCTGTCTCTACTAAATACAAAAAAATTAGCCGGACATCATGTTGCATGCCTGTAGTCCCAGCTACTCAGGAGGCTGAGGCAGGAGAATTGCTTGAACCTGGGAGGCGGAGGTTGCAGTGAGCCGAGCTTGCACTATTGCACTTCAGCCTGGCCAACAAGAACAAAATTCTGTCTCAGAAAAACAAGCAAACAAAAAAAAGCAAAAAAAAAAAAAAAAAAAAAAAAAAAAACCCCACAATGAGATACCACTTCATACTCACTACACTGGCTGTAGTAAAAAAGGTATAATATAAAGTGTTGGCAAGTATGTGGAGAAAGGAACCTTCACACATTACTGATGGGAACGCAAAATGCATAACCACTTTGGAAAAAGAGCTTCACAGTTCCTCAAAATGTTAAATGTGGCAGTAGGATATGACCCAGCAATCCCACTTCTAGGTTTATACTAAAGAACTGAAAGGGGCGGAGCAAGATGGCCGAATAGGAACAGTTCCAGTCTCCATCTCCCAGCGCGAGCGACACAGAAGACCGGTGATTTCTGCATTTTCAACTGAGGTACTGGGGTCATCTCACTCGGGAGTGCCAGACAATCGGTGCTGGTCAGCTGCTGCAGCCTGACCAGCGAGAGCTGAAGCAGGGCGAGGCATCGCCTCACCTGGGAAGCGCAAGGGGGAAGGGAGTCCCTTTTCCTAGCCAGGGGAACTGAGACACACAACACCTGGAAAATCGGGTAACTCCCACCACAATACTGCGCTGTAAGCACACCAGCACACCAGGAGAATATATCCCACACCTGGCCGGGAGGGTCCCATGCCCACGGAGCCTCCCTCCTTGCTAACACAGCAGTCTGCGGCAATCTAACCACAAGGCAGCAGCGAGGCTGGGGGAGGGGCGCCCGCCATCGCTGAGGCTTAAGTAGGTAAACAAAGCCGCAGGGAAGCTCGAACTGGGTGGAGCTCACAGCCGCTCAAGGAAACCTGCCTGTCTCTGTAGACTCCGCCTCTGGGGACAGGACGCAGCTAAAGCAGCAGAGGCCTGTGCAGACGCGAACGACTCTGTCTGACAGCTTTGAAGAGAGCAGTGGATCTCCCAACACGGAGGTTGAGATCTGAGAAGGGGCAGACTGCCTGCTTAAGTGGGTCCCTGACCCCTGAGTAGCCTAACTGGGAGACATCCCCCACTAGGGGCAGTCTGACACCCCACACCTCACAGGGTGGAGCACACCCCTGAGAGGAAGCTTCCAAAGCAAGAATCAGACAGGTGCACTCGCTGTTCAGCAATATTCTATCTTCTGCAACCTCTGCTGCTGATACCCAGGCAAATAGGGTCTGGAGTGGACCTCAAGCAATCTCCAACAGACCTATAGCTGAGGGTCCTGACTGTCAGAAGGAAAACTGTCAAACAGGAAGGACACCTATACCAAAATCCCATCAGTACGTCACCATCATCAAAGACCAGAGACAGATAAAACCACAAAGATGGGGAAAAAGCAGGGCAGAAAAGCTGGAAATTCAAAAAATAAGAGCGCATCTCCCCCTGCAAAGGA
>NC_045441.1:44623510-44626310 GCF_002776525.5 Piliocolobus tephrosceles
ATTGGGTGCTGACGAGTTGATGGGTGCAGCACACCAACATGGCACAAGTATACATATGTAACAAACCTGCATGTTATGCACATGTACCCTAGAACTTAAAGTATAATAAAAAAATTAAAAAAAATAAAAAAAAAAGAACTGAAAACATATGTCCACACAAAAACTTGTAGGTGAATTTTCATTGCAGCATTATTCATAATAGTCAAAAGGTCGAAATAGCCTGAATGTCCATTAACTTATGAATGGATAAACAAGTGTGGTCTCTCCACACAGTGGTATACAGTCCTGCCATGGAACAGAGTGAAGTACTGATACATGCTATGACATGGATGAACTTTGCAAGTATCAGACAACATGACAGAGGTCACTTATAAATGGTCACAGATTGCATGATGCCATTTCTATGAAATGCCCAGAAGAGGCAAATCCATAGAGAGAAACTATGAATGTTTACTAGGGGCTGAAGTGAGGGGTGTGGGCAGTGGCTGTTAATGTCTATGGGGTGTCTTTTGGGGATGATAAAAATGTTCTGGAATTAAATAGCGGTTAATGATGCCCCACGTTGTGAAAAGGATGAGTTCTATGGCGAGTGAGTTGTATCTCAATAAAGCTATTATTACAAAAGAATTTCCCTGATTATCTCAACACATGTTTTTTTTACTAGGTAGATCTTGTTGAAATCAAGAGCTAACAAAGCCAGGCTGGGCGCAGTGGCTTACACCTGTAATCCCAGCACTTTGGGAGGCCGAGGCAGGCAGATCACTTGAGGCCGAGAGTTCGAGACCAGCCTGGTCAACATGGAGAAACTCTGTCTCTACCAAAAATATTTTAAAAAATAGCCTGCCATTGTAGCAGGCACCTGAAATCCTAGCTACTCAGTACGCTGAGGCAGGAGAATCACTTGAACCTGGGAGGTGGAGGTTGCAGTAAGCTGAGATCACACCACTGCACCCCAGCATGGGTGACAGAACGAGACTCTGTAAAAAAAAAAAAAAAAAAAAAAAATTAGCAAAGCCCACACAATGTATTTGGTTGTCTCTAAAGCATCTTTGAAAATCCATCCCAGGTTTCCCTTCTCTTCCTCATGCCACTTATTTGTTGAAGAAACCCCTTAATTACTATAGCAGGTTATTTTTTACTTGTGTTGAAGTGGTAGGAGGCACAACGGTGAATTTCTTTTATTGTAAATTTTCTTAGCCCCTTTAACATTCCACCTTCAGCCTGGAAGAAATGAGCCTGGGCCGCTGTAAGGGAAACTCCCAGCTTTCAAAGACTTAAGATTCTCATTAGCCAGCTTCTCTCAGCATCCCCTCAAGTCATCCCCTCGACCTCCCTCGTCGCTGACATCTGCGTGTTCTTCATTACCCTTCGGTCCAGCCTGGGCTTCCCAGGGTGGCACACAGAATTACAGCTCCAGATGTGGCCTGGTCAGGGAAGTATCTACAGGGATGATGATTTCTCTTGATCTGGATGCCATCCTTTTGCTAATACAAACTAAGATCTCATTAGCTGGTTCATTCTCTGGCTCACACACTCCTGACTCATTCTCTTCTTGAAATCAACTAAAGCACCTGAGGTGTGTTTGTATGTGTGTGCGTCTGTCTTCCCTTGTAAACTTCTGACACTAGGTTGTGTACTTTACAGTGGACTTTTGGAAACTAAATTGCAAGTTTCTATTTTTATTTATTTGCATTAAATTTTATTTTGTTGATTTCCATTCATTTGTACAGCCCTTAGATATATTTTTTAATTTTTCTAGAGATGGCGGTGGTTCTCCTATTATTGTCCAGGCTGGTCTCAAACTCCTGGTGTCAAGAAATCCTCTCACCTCGGCCTCCCAAAGTGCTGGGATTACAGGAATGAACCACCTAACCCAGCCTAGAGATCTTTTTGAATCCTGAGTTCTACACACCTTACAAATCTGAGAGGCATGTTTCTCTGTTGCAAAGTCACAGAGAGAGCCCTGGAGCTCTCCTGGACATGTAACATGGATGTATTGCCTCTGTGACCTCTTGGTTTAATCAACGATAAATCCACTATTACTCAGGCCTCAGTTTTACCTGAGCTCTACAAGAACATTATAAAAGACTGAAAAAGCACCTATCTGAAACCAAGAAACTGTTCACTTATTTCCAGACCCATTTCATTTTTCCTTACCATTTCTTGCATGCAGCTCACTAAATGATGTCCTTGACCTGAAGAACGAAACACAGCCCCCAAATTCCAAAACTAGATTGTTTTGCTGAAAAATGTGATGATCACATCACTCTGCTCCCAAATACATCATTTCTAATCTTTGAAATGCAGGTTTTTTTTTTTTTGAAGTCTCCTAAGTTTTGTTTTAACAGGCATTCTTTTTTTATTGGTATTTCCCTTCCTTCACCTTGTGTATCTTTGAATTTTGTTTTACCCATTTGACATTTTGAAGAAAATATTCATTGACTTCGACATGTTTCTCTTCAGGAAAATATTTTCTAATGTTTTAAAATTCCTTAAGAGTATCTTTCTAGGCTGGCTGCGGTGACTCACGCTTGTAATCCCAGCACTTTGGGAGGCCGAGGTGGGTGAATCACAAGGTCAGGAGTTCGAGACCAGCCTGGCCAACATGGTGAAACCCCCGTCTCTACTGAAAATACAAAAAATTAGCTGGGTGTAGTGGCGGGCACCTGTAATCCCAGCTACTCAGGAGGCTGAGGCAGGAGAATCATTTGAACCTGGGATACAGAGGTTGCAGTGAGCCGAGATCTCGCCACTGTATTCCAGCCCGGGAGAAAGAGTAAGACTCTGTCTTTAAAAAAAA
>NC_045441.1:44626410-44656085 GCF_002776525.5 Piliocolobus tephrosceles
AAAAAAAAAAAAAAAAAAAAAAAAAAAAAAAAGAATCTTTTTATTTATCTAGATTCTCTTAAATGAATCTGATGATAAATGCTATATGTATGGAGTATACGTTAGAACTGTTTATTGATTTTTACATCCTCTAGAAGGAAACAGCTTGTTTATGTCTATATATTACTCTATAGAAGAATGGAATGCAAACAGTAACTGCCAAATCCAGCCATGAATGCAATTAATTCAACTCCAAGGTAAGCTGAGAGACTTGGATACTTCTTTTTGTAATGTTCTGAAAGGAAAGCCCACGCTTCCTAAATCTAGAAAAGGACATGCCTTTCTGAGCAATCTGAAGACCATGTGAACGCACCAGAGCATCTTTCCATGATATGTGCTCTTGCAGAGCCACAGTGGGCTCTGCATCTACTGGCCAAGTTGGTTCATTGATGTGGACATGGCCAGATGAACTTGACGCCCTGTCATTTTTACTGTCAGTCACCCAAGGAACATTTGTGTTCAGGGCAGGTGTTCAGGAAGTGCTGGCTGGTTTAGGATTGCAAGGAACTTGCAGTGCTCCCTCTGTTTGCGGGGGTGATCACAGTATGAAGAGTTCACATTCTTCTTCAACTGGGGCTGACCCTGCATTCCAAATGAGCACAGCCAAGCTCTGGACAACAACAGATGGCTCAGTCTCTGCAAGATACAAACTTGATACTGCTTGGAGAATTTATCTTCTGCTAAAATAGTACCCCAAGCAGTAAATAAAGCAAATATTCTGTAGGATTCCTATGTGGGGGTGCACAGAAAGTTTCTCTGTCAAAGTTGACATTTCAAAAACATATCTAAACTGGATAAGACACATGGCTTTTGGGTTATTCAGCTCCAGTAATAGATATACTGTGCTTCAGGGAGACATTCTAAATATAACCATATTAATGGAGCTCATAACTTCACTAGTAGATTAATGAGGATCTGAAAGATAGGGTAAGTCTGATCTGTTATTGGATAATGTGGTGATTAATGTTTGTGATGTAATAAGGAAGTCCAAGTAGAAAACTACAGAGGGAAAACCCCAACACGCTTTTACACTTAACCGAAGCTTCCACCATTGAAAGACATTTTGAAGTGTCATTTAATAAGTTTTATGGACTCAGGATGTAAAATCAGAGTAAAGCCTATTACATGTTGAATAGAGTCAGCAACATTATGATCCCCACTGAGACTTCATATCTTTTCTTATGAAAATTCTTAAATCTGAACAAATTACTGTGAAAATATGAGTTGTAGTTATAAAAATAAACGGGGCTATGTTTATGTTGTTTCAATGATATTTTACGTTTTGTTCTTTTAAGAGTATGAGAATCATACGCACCATTTTCAAGGGAACACTAACCTATGATCTAATTTTTCACTCTCCTTAAAACTTTCAATAAATTCATTCAAAGTGTTAATGGGTAAAAACAAAGACTCCCATTTTTTAAAGTGAATTTTATGCCCCCTTTTTCTTTGAAAATCATTTTGGAATGACTGATTTTAGTAATAGTTTTCCTTCCGTATATACATATAATTTTTACCTCAAATTACTCTTTTGTGCTAGAAGAAAATTCTGGAGATAAAAACCTAAAAAACCCTATAAACTACCTTGCACACATATATACATTGTAAGAGAGAGATTTGTCTACATTGGAAATGTATGTATGAAATATTATACAGCCTTTTAAATAATATTCATAAAATGCTTCTTTTTTTTTTTTGCATCCTATTTAGCAGTTTCTAGAGGTTAATGACAAGCAGAGGGGATCAGTGGCCAAGGCTTTGTCAGCACTGTTAACATCAACCCATTACTAATTGCTAAAAATGTCTTGGGTCTAGGAGGTTAACTCTTGTACAAGATTAAGGAAAAGGAAACATAAACTCTTCCTACTATCTTTATGGGCTATGTCCTTTAATTTGGAATGTAGATGGCAATTATGGTTTTGGTCAATAATTAGCTAATCTGCAGACTGGCCATTCATATGGCTTAAACCATCATTCAGCTTTTTGCCCAACAGTTCTACAATTAAAGATATTATATGTAAAAAGGAAATAAAGTCTATTAATTTCTATCTACTTTAGTTACTTATGATTTTTATATCCCTTCCCAGAGATGGTTTTATATTTTTTCTTAGAATCTTTATGCAGGGGCTTTTATCTCTTCGAAATGTCTATTTAGTTGTCTATAAGACCACTGGGGTACTCAAAGTGATCTAGGACAAAACAAAAACTCTTCCTAAAGTGCAGCAGTTTAAGCAAACAACCCTATTTCTCAGGTGCTGGAAAATGCCTTCTGAATCCTCTGGTTTCACTCTTGTCGCTGTGGGCTTTGTATTGGGCAGGGAAAACATCTTAGGTATCTTTGTGGTGTCCATTTTTGTTTTAGCACATAGTAGGCCCTGAACGTGCATATATCGATTTACTGCATAAATGTGAACCAAGTCTCCTTACGGGTATCTTTAAACACAGAAACACTTCTTATTTTCAAATACTCATGCTATATCAACACAGCTGCTCACAACAGTAATGCTCATAACAGTAAAATTAATAAGTGAAACAAAGTATGTAAGTTATGATTCATTTTTGGAAAAAAGAAAATATTCTTAAATTATTTAAATTATTAAATAAAGCCACACAATTACAAAATTGACTTACGCAATTAGGTGTCTCTCTTTTTGAAAAAAACTCCAGGTTCCTTAAAGAGCAGATGAGTTGGGAAGCTTTAGGAAACAAAGCACAAATCCTCAAAGCAGTCTACTTAGTCTTGCCTTACATCAATTACCCTTTCTTATTAACCTCTCACCCTTAAATGGTGCTGCTGGGAGGTGGGGGCAAGTGTGTGGTGGGCTCGGGGTGAGGGCAGAGTGATAAAATGTAAATTACATAGAAGAGGGCTGCAGCTTTAACAAGTGTTTATGTTTATTCAGAGCCTTCCTCTGAGATGCTCAAAGTGTTGTATAAATGTGTTCTCCTTAATCCTCTGGAATGAGCAGGTGGCAACTCTGGCAGATTTTTTTTTTTTTTTTTTTTTTTGAGACAGAGTCTTGCTCTGTCGCCCAGGCTGGAGTGCGGTGGCGCGATCTCCGCTCACTGCAAGCTCCGCCTCCCGGGTTCACGCCATTCTCCTGCCTCAGCCTCCCGAGTAGCTGGGACTACAGGCGCCCGCCACCACGCCCGGCTAATTTTTTTGATTTTTAGTAGAGAAGGGGTTTCACCGTGTTAGCCAGAATGGTCTCCATCTCCTGACCTCGTGATCCGCCCGCCTCCGCCTCCCACACGGTGCCCTATCCTCTCTTAATGACAATGTTAAAACTGACTACAATTAGTGGTATTCACTGATATGCAAGTACTATCATGCTTAAGTCCACTTTAAAAAACAAAACCCCCGGCCGGGCGCGGTGGCTCAAGACTGTAATCCCAGCACTTTGGGAGGCCGAGACGGGCGGATCACGAGGTCAGGAGATCGAGACCATCCTAGCTAACACGGTGAAACCCCGTCTCTACTAAAAACTACAAAAAACTAGCCGGGCGAGGTGGCGGCTCCTGTAGTCCCAGCTACTCGGGAGGCTGAGGCAGGAGAATGGCGTGAACCCGGGAGGCGGAGCTTGCAGTGAGCTGAGATCCGGCCACAGCACTCCAGCCTGGGTGACAGAGCGAGACCCCGTCTCAAAAAACAACAACAACAACAACAAAAAAACAAAACCCCCTTAGATTGCTCCGGTGTTAGGACAAATTATCCAAAACTTATTAATAAAGCCAAGAGAATGACTGTCTTTTTAAGGCCATACTAAGGCATTGTCTAGCAAGCCTATCTAAAGATTATTTCATTCTCCAGGGATGGAAGTTTGTACTATTATTTCACTTTGCTTGGTAGTATTAATTAAAGACTCAGACTCTATGCAGGGAAGTATTAACTTGTAGATTTGTGTCCGGTGGAAATACAAATTATTTCTCTCAGGTAGAAAACCCCCAAAATTAGGCTTCCATTTCTTTGAAACACAACTAGCTACTTGTATGTCTGATCAAGTAATGTTACTCTGAATTCTTTTAAGTTTTCTTTATTGTTTTGTTTCTTCTTTTTCTTTTTTTTTTTTTTTTAGAGACAAGTCCTCACTGTCACGCAGGGACTTGTTGGAATGCAGTGGTGTGATCATAGCTCACTGCAGTCTCAAGTAATCAAACCTCCTGTAATCAAGCCTCTTGGCCTCAGGTAATCCTCCCATTCTGTCTCCCCCAAGTGTTGGGATTACAGGCATGAGCAGCTGTGCCCAGCCTCCTGTTTTTTTTTTCGAGACAGGGTCACTCTGTCACCTAGGTTGGAGTGCAGTGGCACAATCTCAGCTCACTGCAACCTCCACTCCCTGGGCTCAAATGATCCTCTCACCTCAGCCTCCCAAGTAACTGGAACTACAGGTGCACACTACCACATCTGGCTAATTTTTGTATTTTTTTATAGGCACTAGATCTTGCCATGTTGCCTAGGTTGGTCTCGAATTCCTGGGTTCCTCAGATGTTCTTAAAACTAGCTTTAAATTCTTACTGGATGCCTTATTAATTAGTTGAATAAAATTTAGTATGTACTCATCCTACAGTTGTATGAGAGTCATGCTTTAACTTGTTGAAAATGATGCTTTATCGGTAGCATAAGTCAGCCCATCTGGTTTATGCCATGGATTTGCTTTAACAACTCATTTCTTTTTAGATGAGGTGAAGGTTCAAGTTTCTTAGCATGGCATTGAGGATTCTTCATGTTCTGGTCTCAGCTGACATCTCCTATTTATGTATGTATGTATGTATTTATTTATTTATTTTTGAGACAGATTATTCCTCTGTCACCCAGACTGGAGTGCAGTGGTGTGATCTTGGCTCACCGCAAACTCCGCCTCCTGGGTTCAAGTGATTCTCCTGCCTCAGCCTCCTGAGTAGCTCAATTACAGGCATGCACCACCATAACCTGGCTAATTTTTGTATTTTTATTTTTAGTAGAGATGGGGTTTCACCACATTGGTTAGGCTGGTCTTGAACCCCTGATCTCAGGTGATCTGCTTGCCTTGGCCTCCCAAAATGCTGAGATTACAGGCGTAACCTACCACACCCAGTTGACATCTTCTCTTCTGTGAAGTCTTCCCCAACCTCCTCTTTCACAGTCTACACCACCGCCTCCTTGGGCAGAGTCAGATATCTCGGCATCCTTTGCACCCAGGATCCCAAACATGTTTGTTGATAAATTGAACTATTTTCCTACTCTTCTGGTTGGCATGTGACCTGGAGGTTAATTTAAATAATACATTCCATGTCCTGGTCACAGTGATTGCTTCCTGGGGAGGTCCTATGAGCCACCCTGGCTCCGTGAGCACTTTTCTCAGGATGTTTATTACAATGGTGGGACCGAAGTACTTTCTTTCCTTCTGATGTGGACAAAGCCTGTCACCTGGAATCTGGTGGCAGCAGTCTTCAGCTGGTGAGAGGAGCCACCCTCAGGATGAAGCCAGCACTGGGAAAGCACCTCTGAGAACTGGGGAGAAATTCTGGCCTTGGTCATGTGGTTGTGTTTCTGGAGCAGGCCTTAAGATACTCTAGCTTCTAGACTTTTCAAGTCTGGGAGCCAGTAGATCCCTTGAATCCTGTAAGCCTGTTTGAATTAGATTTTCTGTTATCTCTGGCCAGATGCATCCTAGCTGATATAGATACCTATGTTACACACAGGTGTCTCCATCAATGCTTCCGGAGTAGTTTTGTGTCTGCCTAACTTCTGCACATATAAAAACATCTTTGTGATCCCAGAGCCTTACTCGGTTTCTAGCTCAGTTGGAGCTCAATAAATGTTGCCTGAGTTTGTTTTAGGAAAACACTTTTTTGCACCATACTCTTGTTATTTTTACAAGTATTGAAATAAAAACCTACTTTCCTCACCTTCTGCAGATCCCAGTATCTCCCAAATTCCAAGGCTTGATTACATTTTCTGACATCGGTGTCATCTCACCTGGAGCCACATGAATCTCTCAGTATCCCTACCCTACTGCTTCAGTCCCTGCCCACTTCCTGTGGAAATTTTCCAGGAGGCTATGCCTGGGCAGTTAGCCAGGCTGGTAAGTGGTGAGTTTAACATAGAACTACATAAACACACCCACATCCTACATAAACAAGATGTACCTTGTTGCTTACAACTTTGGATTTTAAAAATGATGGCAGAAACACAGCTGTCAATCTGGAGATCTTTTTCTTTTCTTTTCTTTTCTTTTTTTTTTTTTTTGAGATGGAGTCTACTCTGTTGCCCAGGCTAGAGTGCAATGATGCAGTCTTGGCTCACTGCAACCTCTGCCTCCTGGGTTCAAGCAATTCTCCTGCCTCAGCCTCCTGAGTAGTTGGGATTACAGACACCTGCCATCATGCCTGGCTAATTTTTGTACTTTTAGTAGAGACAGGGGTTCACCATGTTGGCCAGGTTTTTCTTGAACTGCTGAACTTGTGATCTGCCTGCCTTGGCCTCCCAAAGTGCTGAAATTACAGGTGTGAGCCACTGTGCCTGCCTATGTGGAGATTTTTTCTGAAGTATATGGACTTCATTCTGAGCCAACTCACCTCTGGATCAGGCTGGGAAATCACGTGGGAGATTCTGCTGGCAGTTTCAGAGGGCCTGAGAATGAATCCCTTCTCAGCGACCAGGAACAGGTGCTGGGAAGTACTTTGGAGTTGTTTCTCCCAACTGACATTCACAACATCTCCATCTGGGAAGTGCACCTGTCCTGCCCTTTTGACAATCAAGCCAATTTTATCATACTCCTATTGGGGGAACCAGCCACCAATATTTCAATGTAGTTTCTTTTCTATTTTCCGTAAGTGTCAGCCGGTCTGAGAAATAAAGGCAAAGAGTACAAAAGAGAGAAATTTTAAAGCTGAGTGTCGGGGGTGACTTCACATGTCAGCAGGTTCCATCATGCCCCCTGAGCCACAAAACCAGCAAGTTTTTATTATGGATTTTGAAAGGGGAGGGGTGTACAAATAGGGTGTGGGTCACAGAGATCACATGCTTCAAGGGCAATAAAGTATCACAAGGCAAATGGGGGCAGAGCGAGATCACAGGACCAGGGTGAAATTAGAATTGCTGATAAAGTTTCATGTCCCACTGGGCACACATTATCATTGATAATATCTTATCAGGAGACAGGGTTTGAGAGCAGACAATCTGTCTAAAATTTACTAGGCAGGAATTTCCTAATCCTAATAAGCCTGGGGGCTCTACAGGAGACTGGGGCTGATTTCATCCCTTATCTGCAATTGTGTAAGACAGACACTCCCAGAGCAGCCATTTTAGAGACCTCCCCCTAGGAATGCATTCTCTTTCTCAGGGCTGTTCCTTGCTGAGAAAAAGAATTCAGTGATATTTATCCTATTCGCTTTTGTAAGAAGAGAAATAGGACTCTGTTCTGTCCAGCCCTACAGGCAGTCAGGCTCAATGGTTATCTCCTTTGTTCCCTGAAAATCACAGCCATCCTGTTCCTTTTGGATGCCCAGATTTCATATTGTTCAAACACACATGGTCTACAAACAATTTGTGCAGATAACACAATCATCACAGGATCCTGAGGTGACATACATCCACAGCTTACAAAGATGATGGGATTAAGAGACTAAAGACAGGCATAGGAAATTATAAGAGTATTGATTGGGGAAGTGATAAATGTCCATGAAATCTTCACAATTTATGTTCAGAGACTGCAGTAAAGACAGGTATAAGAAATTATAAAAGTATTAATTTGGGGAACTAATAAATGTCCACGAAATCTTCACAATTTATGTTCTTCTGCCATGGCTCCAGCTGGTCCCTCCATTCAGGGTCCTGACTTCCTACAACGTACTCCCTGTATGTCTCTTGTGCAAAGAATGAGAACTCAAAGCATCTGTGGGAAGAAGGCATCAGGAGAACGATTTTGTGCTTGATATATTTGCATACATTGGCAATAGCAAAAAAAAAAAAAACCCTATTTGGAACTAATTCAAGTAGATAGGACCAAGATAGATTTTAATCAACACTGAATTCAGTGAGTTCTTAAGACACCAAAGGAGGAAGTGTGTCTGCTTCAATTGCAAAATAAAACAGGTATTGATTCTAAAAACATTGAATGACAGCAAAGTGGGCCATACCAGTCTCATATTTCAGACGTGATTTACCGTTGTGTATTTTTCCAGAGCCCACCTCATCTGGGACAAAGTATTGCTAATAATTTATGACGATTTATCACCACTCACCCCAGGTTAAAAGAGTGAACTAGCCAGTATTAACCTGGTTTTTAGGGGCCAGAAACCTCCTTCCTTCCTATCGCCAAGGGTAACTTAGGGGCGTGGAGTTACCATTTGAACATAAAACACCCTCAATCCCTGTATTTCTTTCTCTTCCCCTTGATTCATGAAACACACAGAAGTAAAAATAGCAAGTAGGTGTGGGAGGCAGACACCCACATAAAGCAGCAGAATTTATTATTTGTGTCTTACAGATTTATTAACAGGTTTGCTAACACTTCTTTCGTTGAGTTGGTGCTTGAAACTCTCATAAGCATGTAATTTTCAACTAAGTGTTCCCAGGTGTGGCATGGTTGTGGGGATACAGCAGACTGACACTCAAAAGTTATTTTTAACAATAATGACCTGCTCCAAGGGCCACTGTGGGCTTTAATTTTGAAGGGCGAGCTTGACTATTTCGCATCTTTGTGGCATATAAGCATGCCACATTTCAATGAATGCTATTTATTTATTTATTTATTTATTTATTTATTTATTTATTTGAGACGGAGTCTCTGTCACTCAGGCTGGAGTGCAGTGGTGTGATCTCAGCTCACTGCAACCTCTGCCTCTTGGGTTCAAGTGTTTCTCCCACCTCAGCCTCTCCAGTAGCTGGGACAGAAGGTGCACGCCACGAGGCCCAGCTAATTCAATGAATGTTTTCTGTCCCAAATTGAAAATGTTTAAAGGATGCAAGATTCATACTTTTATATAACAGAAGGGCAGCTGTTATCTCCACATTGCCTAAGATGTTATGATTTTAATTTCTGCAATGTAGTGATCACATCCACATTGGACTATCTCAGTGTGGGTCACAGAACACAAGTTTGTAATGCTTAATGACATCTGTGAGAACTGCTCAGTGAAAATGGAATTGCTGAGCTGAGAAGTCCACATTTCTGTTCATCTACATGAATGTATTGATCAGTTAACAAATAAATACTCAATATTTATTCCATGCAATGGTAACAAATACGAGGTAACCAAAAAGTACAAGACACAGTGCTGTTTTGAAATGCTTAGAATTTAATTGAAGATAAAAATTACATCATAAAAACCCCATATTCATCCTTCAAGAATCAGTTCAAGCCTCCCACCTGGCTCTCCTTCAGTGTTCCTTCCTGGGAAGAGTCAGTCACTCCTTTTTCTGGACTTTTCACCACTTTCACTCTAACCTGCAATGATTTCTACAGGCACCGTCTACACAGTTGCCTAGTACAATGCAACATGGTAGGTGCTCGACAAAATGTAAGTTAAATAAACAATGAACAAAGGAGCCAGTGCACCAGAAGAACCAAAGAACACTCTGGATCATAATATGCATAAAACAAGTGTGGCAGAATGAGTGCTCACCCCAAGCTGGAGTGGTTGGTGGCGGTATGTAAAATAGACCAGACTTTCTTGGCTGGGATGCTCAGCTGTAGGGAATTACGCATATGACCCCATCCTCCAGGCAGTTTCTTGAGAAGGGGTACTGGTTGTGGGGATACAGATTTAAGGGAGATACATTAAAACCTTGCATTCTTTTTTTTTGTTTTTCTGAGACAGGGTCTCGCTCTGGCACCCAGGCTGGAGTGCAGTGGTGTGATCTTGGCTCACTGCAACCTTCATCTCCTGGGCTCAAGAAATCCTCCCACCTCAGCCTCCCAAGTAGCTGGGACAACAGGAATGCACCACCATGCCCAGCTAATTTTTTCTGTTTTTATAGAGACAGGGTCTCACCACATTGCCCAGGCTGGTCATGAACTCCTGAGCTCAAGCGATTCGCCTGCCTCAGCCTCCCAAAGTGCTGGGATTATAGGAATGATCCACCATCCTGGCCTTTTTTTTTTTTTTTAACAGCTTGAGGTATGATTGACTTAAAATATATTGCACAGGTATACACTTACGAAGACAGTACCACAATGAAAATAATAAACATATCCGTCATCCCCTAAAAGCCCTCCTTTCTCATTGTAATCCTGCTCTTCTTCCCTGTGCCTCTCCCTACGCCCAAGTAACCACTGCTGTCTGACGCTATTGTATTTCTAGAATTTTATGTAACTAAATCATAGAGTACATACGTGACATAACTATTTGAGTTGCATCCATGTTGTGTTATATCAGTAGTTATGCCTTTCCATGGCTGAGTGGTATTCTATGGTGTATATATACCACAATTTCCTTACCTATTTACCTATTACCAGACAATGCGGCTGTGTGATGATTAAATTTTATGTGTCAACTTGACTGGACTCAAGGATGTCCAGATAGTTGGTAAAACAGTGTTTCTGGGTATATCTTTGAGGTTGTTTTCAGAAGAGATCAGCATTTGAATCAGTAGACTGAGTAAAGAAGGTCACCCTCACCAATGTGGGCAGGCACCATCCAATCCATTGAAGGCCCGAATAGAACAAAAAGGTGGAGGAAGGGCAGTTTGACCTCTCTATTCACTCTGGGACGTCCATCTTTTCCTGTGCTCAGAGAGTAGCTTTCCTCGTTCTCAGGCTTTCAGACTCAGCCTGAATTACACACTGGCTTTCTTGCATTTTCAGTTTGCAGGCAGCAGGCTGTGGGTCTTCTTGGCCTCCATAATCTCAGGAGCCAATTCCCATAATAAATTACATACATACATATTTGCCAAGGTTCTCCAGAAAGGTAGAACCAATAAGATGTATGTATGTATGTATATCTATCTATCTATCTATCTATCTATCTATCTATCTATCTATCTATCTATCTATCTATCTGACATGTATGAGACATACAAGAAACACACACACAAACACACATATGTATATATCTTACTGGCTCTATTTCTCTTAGAGAATCTTGACTAATACAGGTTGTTTCTAGTTTTCAGCCATTACAAATTCACATACTCTTTTCATTACAAACTCTTTTTACGTACAATGCTTTCATTTCTTTTCAGTAAATCTCAAGAAAATTAGGCCTATGATCCCTAGAAGTTAAATGGCTGGGTCCTACGTTAGGTATTTGTGCAACTCATTAAGAAACTGCCAAACTATTTTTTTTTTTTTTTTTGAGACGGAGTCTTGCTCTGTCGCCTGGGCTGGAGTGCAGTGGCCGGATCTCAGCTCACTGCAAGCTCCGCCTCCCGAGTTTACGCCATTCTCCTGCCTCAGCCTCCAGAGTAGCTGGGACTACAGGTAGCCGCCACCTCGCCTGGCTAGTTTTTTTTTTTTAGTTTTTTCTGTTGTTTTGTTTGTTGAGTCGGGGTGGGGTTGTGTTAGCCAGGCCGGGCTCGACCTCCTGACCTCGTGATCTGCCCGTCTCAGCCTCCCAAAGTGCTGGGATTACAGGCTTGAGCCACTGCGCCCGGCTAGATTTTCTTTTTATTATTAGAGACAAGGTCTTACTCTGTTGCCCAGGCTGGAGTGCCGTAGTGTAATGTAAACTCGAACTCCTGGGTTCAAGTGATCCTCCTGCCTCAGTCTCCCAAGTAGCTAGGGCTACAGGCAAGCACCACCACACCAGCTAATTTTTTTTTTTTTTTTGGTAGAGAAGAGGTCTTGCTATTTTGCTCAGGCTGGTCTCGAACTCCTGGGGTCAAGTGATCTTCCCACGTTGGATTCCCAAAGCGCTTGGATTACAGGTGTGAGCCACCATGCTTGGCCTATTTTTACTGTTCTAGAGATGGGGTCTCTTTCTCTTCCCCAGGCTTGAGTACAGTGGCACAATCACAGCTTGCTGTCGTCACAAATTCCAGGGCTCACGTGATCTTCCCACCTCAGTCTCCCAAGTAGTTGGGATTACAGGTGCATGTCACCATTCTCAGCTAATTTATTTACTTTTTTAGAGCCAGGGTCTTGCTATGTTGGTTATGCTGGTCTTGAACTCCTGGCATCAATCGACTCTTCTGACTGGGCTTCTGAGTAACTGGGATTACAGGTGTGAGCCATTATTCCTGTGGCTTGTTGTTTTAGATAGGGTCTCACCTAGGCTGGAGTGCAGTGGCACAATCCTAGCTAGCTGCAAGCTCCAATTCCTGGGTTCAAGCAATTCTTGTGCCTCAGCCTCCCGAGTAACTGGGATTACAGTGCACGCCACCGTGCCCAGCCCTGTGGCTTAACAAGGTTTCATAGTTTTCAGCCTCCAGATCTTATAAATCTTTGGTCTAGTGATATATCTGTATTTGCAATATATTCAGATAATAATAAAATGTTGACTGAAGAAAAGACAAGTAGACACAGGATGTGAGGTTACTCCAGCTAAGAAAAAGCTTAGATATGGGCAGAGTGGGCAGTTTTTTCCACTGGGGCAGTAGAGGGCACTTGCCACCTTTTCTCTCATTTGCTCTGCATCTCTTCTTTTTGGAGAAACAGAGTCAGTACCAGAACCAGCCAGAATGAATTGCCCCTGAATCACTGCTGGTGGATCCCTCAGACTCCATCCATGCACTTCAGATGGAATTAACCCACCCTATCACAATAAATGGGTTCATGGTTGTTTACTGGACCCAAGCCAGGCCAATGAGCCTCATTTTGGGGAGCCTGTCTGGAATGATGAGGATGCAGTGTTTTCCTTTTGAAGGGATTAGCCGCTATAGGGAGAACATCATAGACCCAGAGCTGTGGAAGGCTACTTTTGTCTTTTATTGAACCTGCTTATGAAATCTAGAGAACTCCATCAGATTAGGTAATTATGGCCTCCAGCATCATCTTGGAGTTGTCTCTTGCATAGTGCCCCAAGATAGTCAATTATCCTCAGTGATTCTTGCCACCTGCTAGTCATCTTTGTGGAACCCTCTTTGAGTTTTTGGATTTTTTTTTTTTTTTTGCCAAGGCTGGAGTGCAGTAGTGCAATTTCAGCTCACTGCAACCTCTGCAACATAAGCCTCCCGGGTTCAAGCCATTCTCCTGCCTCAGTCTCCTGAGTAGCTGGGATTACAGGCACCCACCACCATGTCCAGCTAACTTTTGTATTTTTAGTAGAGATCGTGTTTCTCCGTGTTGGTCAGGCTGGTCTCGAACTCTTGACCTCAGGTGATCCACTGCCTCAGCCTCCCAAAGTGTTGGCATTACAGGCATGGGACTCCATGCCCGGCCTTAGTATATATTTTCATGATATTCAGCCTCTTTTTGCCCCAGATATCATACCTATTTTACCTACCTAATATTTAAGTAGTTTCCATGTTGTGATTTAAAAAAAATTACCTTAATTACCTAGATTATTGCTAATTGTGACATATGCAAAATCTATTAATGTAATAAATCTCCCTTTTTAAGTCAAAAAATAATTTTGTATAATTCCAAACAGGAAACTGACAAGGCATAGGTATTCTCAGCAGTCTGTAAAGTCCCAAAATCTAATGACAATTTTACCTGACCAGATCGTTGGAAGTATTGTTGTAAATTTGGATATCATATTCTAATTTTAAAGCCAAATGCTTTTTGAGAAATAAGCAAGCTGTTTGAAAATATTTATATTATAATGGTCTTGATAAGCAGTTATGTCTTATGGGGATGAATTAAGGGCTACAAGATTTATGCATTGGTCTTTGGGTGCTTCTGAAGAGTAGTGTCTGATGTTTTAATTGTCAAAGCAGAAAGGAATAAAATGAGAAGGAGGGCAACCTTTCTTCCTCTTCTGAAGTCCAAGAAACTGGTTATTTTCTCATCATGAGTATTATTTTAAAAATATATTCTGGCCAGGCATGGTGGCTCATGCCTGTAATTCCAACATTTTGGGAGGCCGAGGCAGGTGGATCACAAGGTCAGGAGATCAAGACCATCCTGGCCAACCTGGTGAAACCCCGTCTCTACTAAAAATACAGAAAATTAGCTGGGTGTGGGGGTGCACGCCTGTAGTCCAAGCTACTTGGGAGGCTTAGGCAGGAGAATTGCTTGAACCCGGGAGACAGAGGTTGCAGTGAGCCGAGACTGTGCCACCGCACTCCAGTCTGGTGACAGAGCAAGACTCCGTCTCAAAAAACAAAAGAAAAAGAAAAAGAAAATATATACTAAATAGAAGAAGGAGTCAACAGATCTTATGTTTTATCTTGAAGCCTACCACTTTGACTTTTGACTTTATTGTAAGACTGGTTAAAAGAGCAATTCTGGCCGGGCACAGTGGCTCATGCCTGTAATCCCAGCACTTTGGGAGGCCCAGACGGGTGGATCACGAGGTCAGGAGATCGAGACCATCCTGGCTAACACACTGAAACCCCGTCTCTACTAAAAATACAAAAAATTAGCCGGGCGTGGTGGCGGGCGCCTGTAGTCCCAGCTACTTGGGAGGCTGAGGCAGGAGAAGGGCATGAACCCGGGAGGTGGAGCTTGCAGTGAGCCAAGATCGTGCCACTGCACTCCAGCCTGGGCGACAGAGCGAGACTCCGTCTCAAAAAAAAAAAAAAAAAAGAACAGTTTTAGGTGGCAAAGAAATACAATAAAACTTATTTAAGTCTACATTTGACAGTGAGAATCTGGCAAGTGAATGTGAATAGCAAAGACATTGCATTAATCCAACGTTTAGTTCCCAAGTTTAGGAAAGTGAGAGCTGGAAGAGTGAGGGAAATCTATACACAATATGGTAACACCTCACTATTCCTTACCAAATACAATGGCAGATGGACATCACATAAAGGATCAGAGTACCCACTTTTCTGACTCAAATGCTCCCTACTTAGTGGGACTTCATATGCCTCCAAGTGTTCCATTACTTAATTACATAGGGACAATTGTGTATGGTTAAATAATGGAATCAGAAAAAAGCTCAAGTCTGATTTGACAAAACAGAAAATTATAAAAACTCTGCTTCAAAGAGTAACATTTTTAAAACTCAAATAATCACGTCTTAGAATGTTAGATGATCTTTCTCTTTCACTCATGCTCTTTGACAGCAGTCTTACTGTTATTCTAGGCAAAATGTGCCACACTTCTGCAGATACGTACCCATGTCCTCCTGCTTTCCAGTGACCAGGGACTCAGTGGTCCAGCTTAAACCACAGACACAACATCTCAGGCCATAGAGACTTTACATTAAAGGGCTGAAAATCCAAAAATCCATATAAAGCCACAAAGGGTTGACATTTTATAGACCAGGGGAAAAACAACAAAAAAAAAGTTTAAAGGGAACTGTGGCCTAGAAATCAGAAGTAATCCACAGTATAGAAATTATGACCTAATATCACCAAAAGGCAATGTTAACAAGTATGACATGACATGGCAAAGTATGATATATTTTATTACTTGTTAAAATACATCATAGCTGTTAGAATTCAAAGGCTATACTAAAAAACATACTGAATACAGTACTTGTTTTTATTGCTCTTCTCTATGAGGTTAACATGGAAACGACTTAAGGGAAGGGAAAAAAAACAACACAGCTACAGATGCACATGGTTACCACAGACTGAGCAGAGGAAATAGATGAATACTGTACACTGTGTAAAAAGAACAACAGATATAAGGTGAGCAGCTCACCTCTTCTCTCCTTCGAGTCAGAATTACCTGTGTAATAAATAAAAAATAGAAACATTCATTCAGGTTAAAGAAACATTACAATTCAATTTAGAGTACAACAAAACAAGCTCCAGGATTAGGGATGCTTTCCTCCATGAGGCATCCTCCAGCAACTGGGAAACAAGACTGCCTGGATTCACTAAACTTTGGACAGTGGTCTGACCTTCTCCCTGGATACACAAATAGTGCAGCATCAATATTTATAAAAAGTACAAGAATGCAAAGAGAACACATGTTATTAGAGGACTTTATGTCTTTTGTTCTGCTAAAATTCAAGAGGGCAAAATTAAGTAAGGATATAAAAGACCAAAATGGTAAGTAATAAAATCTAGAGGGCAAAATTAAGTAAGAATATAAAAGACCAAAATGATAAGTAATAAAATCTAATTGGTACATCCCAAACTCTACACACTAACAGAGAAAACCTTCTTTTCAAAGGCTATTGGAATATCCACAGCCCTTATAAATCTCAACAGTAGAAACAGTACAATATTCTTTTGTCGCAACGCAATAAAATGAGAAATTAACAAAGTAAGAAAATACTTGAAAATGAAAATCAAAACCAAAATGAGGCTGGTGCAGTGGATCACCTGAGGCCAGGAGTTTGAGACCCAGCCTGGCCAACATGGTGAAACCCCGTCTCTACTAAATACAAAAAAATTAGCCAGGTATGGTGGCGGGTACCTATAATCCTAGCTACTCAGAAGGCTGAGGCATGAGAATCACTTGAACCAAGGAGGAGGAAGTTGCAGTGAGGTGAGATTGTGCCACTGCACTCCAGCCAGGTGACAGAGCGAGTCTCTATTTCAAAGAAAAAAAAAAAAAATCAAAACCAAAATGGGCCGGGCACAGTGGCTCACGCCTTTAATCCCAGCACTTTGGGAGGCTGAGGCATAAGAATTGCTTGAACCTGGGAGGTAGAGTTTGCAGTGACCAGAGATCGCACCACTGCACTCCAGCCTGGGTGACAGAGTGAGACTCCATCTCAAAAAACAAACAACCCAAAATGGAAAAATACCTTAAAAATAACAATACATTTTGTGGCAGAATCTGGCAACTCTACTCCCCCCAAATCAGTCTCTTCCTCTTCTTGCCTTGATACAGAACCTTTGTTTTTTAGTTGAGCAAGAAGCTCTCCTGCCAGAGAGTACATTTGAGACTCCTTTGTGCTAGGTGTAGTCATGTGATGAATTCCAGCCAATGGGATGTGAGCTAAAGCAATGTGAGTAACTTCCAGGTCACATCTTTTGGAGAAGAAATGGCCCCTATTCCCTTTGTTCTTCCTTCTCAGTGGTTGGAACTAGAACCCAATGGTGAGAACTAGCTCTAACCAAACAGATAAGGGCAATATTGTTAGGATGACAGGGCCACAAGAGGAAAGGAATTTGGTCCCTACTGAGACAAAGGCCCTGTGTACTTATGGAATGTGACTGGGGAGAGAAAGACACGTTGGTCTTATTTAAGTCACTGACTTTTGGTATCTTTGTCAGAGCAGCTTATAGCACATCCTAATACAACTACCTAGAGAAACACCTATGGGATGTGGCCAAAGCTGTGCTTGTACAAAATTCACAGCGTAAATATGTTAATTAACTGGAAAGAATGAGAATAAAGCACTCAATCCAAGAAGATAGAAAAAGCACAAAATAAATCTAAGGAAGGTAGAAAGAAAATAAAAATCAATGAAATAGAAAACTTAAAAATGAAAGAACTAATAAATGCACAATAGCAAGTTCTTTGGAAGAAAAAATGCAACAAACCCATGAAATAAATGGTTAGTCAACCTAGACAAAAAAAGGAGACACAAAATAAATAAAATGTAAAAATTAATAGCTCTGTAGGTATTATAATAAATAATCACAAGAGAGAGCATTTTCTCATTCATTTGAAAACATGAATGAAACGGCCAGATGCGGTGGCTCACATCTATAATCCTAGCACTTTGGGAAGCCAAGACAGGAGGATTCCTTGAGCCCAGGAGTTTGAGACCAGCCTGGGCAACATGGCGAAACCCCATCTCTACAAAAAAATACAAAAAATTAGCTGGACATGGTGGAACACACCTGTAATCCCAGCTACTTGGGATGCTGAAGCGAGATGATCACCTGAGCCCCAGAGGTGGAGGCCGCAATGAGCCAAGATCACGCTACTGCACTGCAGCCTAGGTGACAGAGTGAGACTCCGTCTCAATAAATGAATGAATGAATGAATGAATGAATGCATAGTTTTTAGTGTAAACTTTCAAATCCTTTCCATGTACCAAAACAAAACACTAAAAACTAAAACTTTTCCAAAAGGATACACACACAAAGGAAAAACAGACCAATCTCATTTAGAGATAATTTGTTAATATCTAGACAGAGAAAATTCTAAATGAAAAACAAAAAAAGAAATAAATATCAATCAATCAAATATCAAACAGACTGCAACAGCTTGTTACAGGAATGATACAATATGGTTGAGTGGCCTTGGCTTACGTCTGTAATCCCATGCTTTGGGAGGCTGAGGCTGAGGATTGCTTGAGGCCAGGAGTTCATGACCAGTCTGGGCAACACAGTGAGTCCCTGTCTCTGAAAAAATTTAAAAATTAGCTAGGTGTGGTGACATGTGCCTAAAGCCCTTAGCTACTCAGAAGTCTGAAGTGGGGTTTGCGTAAATCCAGGAGTTCAAGGTTATAGTGAGCCATGATTGTGCCACTGCACTCCAGCCTGGATGACTCAAAGGAAAAGACTTAAAGCAAAGCAAAGGTCAACAGAAAATAAAAATTAAGAAGATTAAAAAATTAATTCAGAGCAAGACCCTGTCTCTAAAAAAATAAATAAAAACCTACTGATAGAATTCACCGTAGAAACAGACCGAAAGAGAAAAAAATCATTCAGATCTTGCTCATTGATCCTGAACAGGCAACTGGCAAAATTTAACACCCATTCCTGACATAAATGCTCATTAAAACAGGAATACATTGTTATATCCTGAACACAATAAAATATGTTTATCTCAAAGGTCAGCACCATGTATAATGAAAAACCACTGGAAGTGTCCTCCTCAGCGTCAGATACAAGGCAATGCTGTCTGAATCTACCAGCTGTTTAACTTTGTTCTAGAGTTATTCATCAATGCAATTAAACAGAGGAAAAAGAAAGTTCTAACAATTTGGAAGATATTTGCAGATGAGATTATTTGAAGCCCTAATAACTGATGAAGAAAATTACTTCAAACACTAAGACAGTTTAAGGTGGCCAGTACAAAATGTCTGTACAAAAATCAGTAGCCTTCATATTCCCAACAGCAGACAGAAGATATGATGGAAGAAAATGCTCCATTTATAATAATAAAAACAGAAGATTAAAAAAAAAAAGACTTCAGAAAATGGAATATACTGCATTCTTGGACAGTTAGACTCAACATCTTTAAGATGCCATTTTCTCTGTTAATCTACATATTTCACAAGATCAATACACACTTTTCCTGCTAGACAAGTTGATTCTAATGTTCATGATAGGAATTGCTAGCAAAATTCTGAAAAATAAAATTAACAAGGAATGACTCATTTTAACAGATATTAAATACTTTACAAAATTACAATTATTAAGACAGTAGGGCTTTGCACATCGACCGAGAAAAAAGATTAATAGAAAATAAAATGAATGTTCCCAAATATTCAAATACATATGAAGAGGTAAATAAATATCTAAATTCAAGGTATAAGATAGGTGGCATTTCAACTTAATGGGGTATTCAGAAAAGTTAGCTATTTGGGGAAAAACAGGTCCACAGCTCGCACTCTGCATCAGAGTAAGTTCCAGATAGACCCAAGCATGTGCATGTACACACACACACACACACACACACACAGACACACACACACACACACACAGAAAACCACAGAAGTCCAGAAGAAAACTATTTTTATAATCTTGGAGTAAGGAAAGCCTTCCTAGGTATGGCACAATTCCTAGAAAAGTTAAACTGAGGAATATTTAAATCTAAATAATTAAAAATAGCTAATGGTATCTTCTGCAATGCAGAAAATCTAGATGACAATCTAGGGAACAAATTTGCAGTTTTACCATAGGCAAAGGGCTCATTTCCCAAACATACTAAGAGCTTCTACAACAAATGAGTCAGGAAACCTTGACACCCTAATAAAAATGGGTAAAGACTATAAACAGAGAATGCTCAGAAAAATAAATTTAAATGATCTTTTAAATTACACAAAGTTGCTCAATTTCAGAGAAATGCAAATTAAAGTTACACTGAGATGTTTTCACCTGTCAGATTGGCAGAGATCCAGAAGCTTAATAATTCACTGCACTGAAGAGAATTTAGAAAAACAGGCACTTTGACATATTGTTAATAGGAATATACTTCCCAGCAGAGGGAAATGTGGCAATATCCATACATTTATAAATGCACATTTAAAATAATTTATCCTACTAATATTCTCATATGTGTGAAATGACAAACTGTATTGTTTGTAAGAGTACTCTTAAAACAATCTTAATGTCCACTGATAGAGGAAACTGGATAAATATATTAAGATATATCCTTCAATACAGCAGCTCTTTACAAAAACATAGAACAAGTACAATAGGCTAACTGAAAAGGCAATATACAGAAATGAACTCGGCATACTTATTATCTATATTACTTGTCACTGTTTTTTGTTTTTTGCTTTTTTGTTTTTGTTTTTGTTTGTTTTTTGAAGACAGAGTCTCGCTCTGTTCCCCAGGCTGGAGTGCAGGGGACTCACTGCAACCTCTACCTCCCAGGTTCAAGCAATCCTCATGTCTCAGCCCCCAAAGTAGCTGGGATTACAAGTATGTGCCAACGCGTTCGACTAATTTTTGTGTTTTTAGTAGGTAGACACGGGGTTTTGAAATGTTGGCTAGGCTGGTCTCGAGGTCCTGGCCTCAAGTGATCCACTAGCCTTGGCCTCCCAAAGTGCTAGGATTACAGGACTGAGCCACCACACCTGGCCTATTTATTTTTTTTTGAGATGAGGTCTTGGTCTGTCGCCCAGACTGGAGTGCAGTGGCATAATCATGGCTCACTGCAGCCTCAACTGCCAGGCCTCAAGTGATCCTCCTGCCTCAGCCCTGAGTAGCTGGCACCACAGGCATGAGTCACTAGGCCCTGCTAATGTCTAAATTATTTGTAAAGATGAGGTCTCGCTATGTTGCTTAGGCTGGTCTCAAACTCCTGGGCTCAAGCAATCCTCCCGCCTCAGCCTCCCAAAGTGCTGGAATTACAGATGTCAGTCACTGTGCCTAGCTGGCCTTTGTTTATTTTTAAAAGGAGAAAAAGACTCAACACGAAGATCAACAGGAAAGAAAAATTTTAAAGATTAAAGAATTCAGGATACATCCAATATCCAAATAATAAGAGTTTGAGAAGAGAACAAAGAAAATGGAAGAGGGAGAGAAAGTTTCAAAGAAATAGGAGACAATTTTCAGAAATGCAAGATCAAGGCTCCAAAGGGCCTGTCAAGTATCCATAATAATGAATTAAAAAGACCCACATCAAGATATATCTCTGTGAAATTTCAGGATACCAGTGATAAAGAGAAGATCCTAAAAAGCATATAAATAATTAGGAATTAAGATAGCTGTAAAATCCTCCAAGCCTGGTAAGCAGGTGTCAGTTAGGGCAATACTTTAAAAATTCTGGGGAAAAAATATTCCTCAAATTCTATATGCAGCCCTAAATATATTTTTAGACACACAAGGTCTCATGGAATTTACCTCCCATGGACCCCTTTTCTCAGGAATCTACTGAATGATGAGAGAAGACAAGAAGGAAGATAATATGGAAGTCAGTAAGCAGCAGCAAAGGGAATTCCCAGAATGACAGAGAAGGGAAATCCCAGGCTGATAAATCTGTGTAGTGGCCCTACAGACCAACAAGCCTAGACTGGAATAAGACAATGCAGAGGACTCAGGAGGAATTTCTTGAGGTAAAAAAAAAAAAAAGAAAAGATTATCTAATAGATTTCATTCTGTAGAAAGCTGTACTGAGAGACTCTGGAGAGCATGGTAAGAATTGACTAGCAATAACTTTTGACACATGGTCTTGCTTTGTCACCCAGACTGGAGTGCAGTGGTATGAACACAGCTCACTGCAGCCTCAACCTCCTGGGCTTAAGCAATCCTCCCACCTCAGCCTCCTGAGTAGCTGGGACTACAGACACATGCACCCATGCCCAGCTAATTTTTATATTTTTTGTTGAGACAGGGTTTCATCATGTTCCCCAGGCTGGTCTCAAACTCTTGAGTTCAAGTGATCTGTCTACCTTGGCCTCCCGAAGTGCTGGGATTAGAGGTGTGGGCCACTGTGCCCAGCCTGACTAAACAGGAAACTAAATAAACAAAAAAATAAGGCAATTATTAAATCCAGAAAAAAACGTACAAGAAAGAAAAACAATCCATTTATAGTTATAGCTCAGCAATGAATAACATTTCATAATGTAATAATATACAACATCAAATACTGTTCTAATAAAAAATTGTAAGTGTTACAGGAAGACCGGTAAATGGTGGTGATGAGTGGGATGTGGGGTTTAAGACTATGAAATTCCCATGTGTGAAAATGGTTTCTTGTGTTTTATTCATCTTGAATAATGGCCACTAGAGAAATGTAGTATCAGTCTCCTATGATAGGAAAAGTGTTAAATGTACAGTAACTAGATTCTTAGCTGTGGCATAATTTGGACCTAAGTCAGTTTATGGAAAACTAAGTTCTCTACAAGCAGAGTGGTAAGACAACAAAAGTGAGAACTAGGCCTAACTTGTCAGCCTTGAGATCTAAGGCAAATCATTTAACCTCCATATACAGTCTAAAATTAAGCATCTGTTAAAAGGAGATGATTATCCATGGTCATGTCACAGAACCATTAAATGAAAGACAGTACAGAATAGAATGTGGGCTGTCCAGTCAGTCAGTCCTGTGTTACAGTCTCGACCTTTTCCATTCCCTCATTCAGTTTGTACAAGTTATTCTACCTTTCTCCCTAAGCAATGGCCACAACCCGACCTTTTATGTTGTTACTAAAATTTCAAAAAATTGTACATGTAACATTAAAAGAATGAAAATGGAATTGGATCATCCATTAAAATAAAACAAAACAAACAACTAGTGGTAGCCCATTAAAGTGATTTCATGAATTGCGTCATGATCTGTACTTTGAAAAAATTCCATAAATTACAGTTTCATCACTGTAAAATACTTTCACCTAGAAAACACAAAATATAAATTACCTCATAGGATTATTCTAGAAAACTCTTAGTATAATGCCTAGTGCACAGTAACAACCATGACAAAACTATACTAACTTTAAAGCACAAAGCAAATATCAGACATTATTTGTCTGAAGTCTCCTATCTCATCAAGAATAGTGGGATGCCATCCGCATTAAAGGTACCTTCATATATTTTACTGGTAACTATCAAAGCAATAATCACAATAATAACAGCTAACACTTAAAAATACTGCTTACCATGTGCAAGCTTTAAGTGCTTTACCCATATTAACTCACTTAATCCTAATATCTCCTCTATGAGGTAAGAACTATTACTATCACTCATTCTTGTTTCACAGAAGAACAAACTGAGGTAGAGAGATTAAGTAAGCTTGTCTTGCCATAAACATACCTGCTTTATGGCAGAGCTTGGGTTCAAACTCAGTGTGGCACTGCAGACCATGCTCTTAACTGAAAATACAGTCTTTTCTTTTCTTTCTTTCTTTTTTTTTTTTTTAAGACAGAGTTTTGCTCTTGTTGCCTAGGCTAGAGTGCAAGGGCGCAATCTCAGCTCACTGCAACCTCTGCCTCCTGGGTTCAAGCAATTCTGCTGCCTCAGCCTCCTGAGTAGACAAGGCATGTGCCACCGTACCATCCATATCCATTCTCCTTTCCATGGTCTCCATGGACCCCTCCTTTTTCAAGCCTAATCTTATTATTCAGTCTCTGTATCTTTTCGTCTTCAGTCTCTTGCATCATCAATGAGCTCCCCTCTTTCTCTTGTCTTTTACTAGCCTTCTTCTCTACCTTTAAGCACATTGAATCCTTTCAATCTAACCAGAATCCCACCTAGCGGAATAATATTCTCCAGAATCTTTCTTCTTTCCTCTTCATTCATGCTAACCAGATATTCCTAAAAATTCCACATCTAGGTTTTACTACTTCACTTGAGCAGTTTTACTTATTTGAAGAAATTTTAAGGCTAGAAAACATGAACAAGGTAATAAAAGGATGAATAAATTCAAAGAGCAAAAGGACAAACAGAATCATTTCCAGTACCTGAAGGAGGGAAGGTTTCTGGAGTGGTTGCTGCAGTGCTGGAATTTCCCTCCCAGGGTTCTGTTAAGGCATCTGTGAACTGGTTATCTGGAAGCCACATTCCATTTGCTGAAATTGTAGTGCCTATAGAGTTTGTGCTTGCTGTTCTTGTGGTCCCATTGTCAGAGTCTGAAGAATTGACAGTGGGTCCCAGAGTTATATTTGGGCTGAATGTTGGTGCCACAGAAAGAGAAGTTAGTGAAGAAGTTGGATTTGAAGTTTTGGCCTCTTCTTTAACTGGATCTGCCATTGATGAGTTAATTCATCTTGTAATTCCTACAGAATGTGCAACTACAAACACCAAAAAACAAGGAAATATCACATGAAGAATGTGAGGCTAAAAAGTTGTGAGACACTAAGCAGTAAGCCTTAATAAACTCTCAAACATATGGAGACCAAGCAAAGACCAATCCCCCCAAGCACCCACCCATCCCCTGTGTTTTATCTAATGCTGGGCCCTTCCTACCTCCTCTAAAGGACTACGGTTTAAGGGGAGAAAGACACAGGATTCTTCACTTAATTCCTCAGAAACCATATATAGAATTGTAAATGTCTACAGTTTATTTTACTTTTCAGGAAAGAACACATAATCTCTTTGATTTATTTAAAGCAGTTACATGTATGAAAAACAATGCTGAGCATTCAATACAATTCCAAGATTTCTGAAGACACCTATTTTACTATCACTTTGAATAAAATTTTTATATTCCTTTCTACAAATACCATCTGGGTTTTCAAATTTGGCTTATTAAATGTGAAAGCAAAATTTCATTTCAAATAGCAGCCTTATCAAATGACAATTTACCTGTGGTAGCATTGTGGGCACTGACACGAATCAGATCACTGCCAAGCAGAACATGAATGAACCAGGAATCCATGCTTACCTGGAAAATAGGGAGCCATGTTAAGTGAGGTCCTATATTATCACGACTATGTCTGAGCTGGTCACCAGAAGAGTATTCTGGATTTCCAAGCTATTAAAATGTATGCCTAAACCAATAATCTTTTGGGAACCTGATATGCATGTTTCCCCAGATACCCAATAACTAACGGGGTCTTTATAAAGATTGACTATCCCTTATCTGAAATGGTTGAGGACCGGAAGTGTTTCAGATTTTTAACCAAATTTTGGATTATACTCACTGGGTTGAGCATCCCTAATCCAAATTTCCTTTTTTCTTTCTTTTTTAAGAGACAGGGTCTTGCACTGTTGCCCAGGATGGAGTACAGTGGTATGATAATAGCTCAGTGCAGCCTCTACCTCCTGGACTCAAGGGATTCTTCTGCCTCAGCCTCCTGAGTAGCTGGGACTACAGGCATGTACCACCACATCTGGCTAATTCAAAAAAAATTTTGTAAAGATGGAATCTCACTATGTTGCCCAGGCTGCTTTCCAACTCTTGGGTTCAATTGATCCTCCTGCCTCAACCTCCCAAAGTGCTATGATTATAGGTGTGGGCCACCATACCCAGTCCCTAATCCAAATTTTGAAATCCAAAATATCCTAATGAGCATTTCTTTTGAGCATCATGTCTATGCTCAAAAAGTTTCAAATTTTGGATCATTTCAGATTTTGGGATTAGGAATAGCCAATCTGTAAAGATAAGTTTTAATAGTATTTATTTTTTTTTGAGACAGAGTCTTGCACTGTCACCTGGGCTGGAGTGCGATGGCATGATCTTGGCTCACTGCAAGCTCGGCCTCCTGGGTTCAGACGATTCTCCTGCCTCAGCCTCCCGAGTAGCTGGGATTACAGGCATGTGCCACCACACCCAGCTAATTTTTTTATTTTTAGCAGAAATGAGGTTTCTCCATGTTGTCAGGCTGATCTCCAACTCTTGACCTCAGGTGATCCGCCTACCCTGGCCTCCCAAAGTACTGGGATTACAGGCATGAGCCACTACGCCTGGCCGAAAAAACTTTTTTTAAAAAAAGTTATGGGTGCTAGACTGCAGCTTTGTGGGTGAGAGCTAGGTAGCAGTCCCTTTTAAAGCTCCCAAGTTGATTGCTAGGTGCAACTTTACAGTTTTCTGAGTGAGAAGTATGGAGAAGGTACGCTGACAGCACTGATGTACTGCTGCCCTTCAAGGAACCATTTATATAGCTGTTCTCAACCTTTATTCCACCTCAAACCATGTAAGATAGTAGCACATTCCCACTGGTAATAGTGGTTTGTTCATCCATTCAGATGTTTATATCCCATACTGAGCTAGGTGCTAGAGAAACAACTGGGGAGCAATACACTCACGAGCCCCATCTTCATAGGACTCACAGTTTAAAGTGTTCAATATTGCAGTGACTCTCCAAGGGAAGTAGGACATAGATTTTTAAGGGACACATGAAAATCTCGGGGGTAGGGGGAAGAGAGGGAGATGTAGGTGGTTAATATAGACCCCAGGAGTTTGCCCCTGGTACCAGCAGCCATGCCTAGCAGGGAAATGGGTTCAGCAGTGGCCTTCTTCAGGTGCATCTACATAAGATTTTGACCATTTCCCCATTCTTCCTAGGCTGTGATCATTAAACCAGTGATATACTGTTAGATTTTCATAAAACTTAGATTTTTAGAACTCTGTGGAAGATCTAGATAGTGAATTAACATTGATCTCTGGCAGAACCCAGCTCAATTACTACCTGAGCATAATCCAAAGTTGGAAACTCACACAATTTCCTTCACAAGGGTCAGCAAACATGTGGAAAGCTATCTATTCTTGATAAATCAATGGCTTTGGGAAAAATAACTACATATTTGAGGGGGGGAGTTAGACCACCACCTTACTCCATATAACAAAATAAATTCCACATAAGTTTAAAAATAAAATGCTTGAGGGCCGGGCATGGTGGCTCATGCCTGTAATCCCAGCACTTTGGGAAGACGAGGTGGGCGGATCACGAGGTCAGGAGATTGAGACCATCCTGGCTAACATGGTGAAACCCCGCCTCTACTAAAACTACAAAAAAAAATTAGCCAGGGGTGATGGCATGTGCCTGTAATCCCAGCTAATCGGGAGGCTGAAGCAGGAGAATCGCTTGATCCTGGAAGGCGGAGGTTGCAGTTAGCCAAGACTGTGCCACTGCATTCCAGCCTGGGTAATAGAGTGAGACTCTGTCTCAAAAAAAAAAAAAAAAAAGCTTGAAAAACACATTTTGAAAGAAAATAAATGAATATGTAGGTTCAGGATGAGGAAAAACTTTCTAAGCATAAAAAGAGATGTAAGAAATCATAAAGGTAGAAGTGGAATATCTGACAGCAGAAAAAACAAAAGCTCCTCAACATAAAGAAACCCATCATAGATTGTAAACTAGTTCAACCATTATGGAAAACAGTATGGCGATTCCTCAAGGATCTAGAACTAGATGTACCATATGACCCAGCCATCCCACTACTGGGTATATACCCAAAGGATTATAAATCATGCTGCTATAAAGACACGTGCACACGTATGTTTATTGCGGCACTATTCACAATAGCAAAGACTTGGAATCAACCCAAATGTCCATCTGTGACAGACTGGATTAAGAAAATGTGGCACATATACACCATGGAACACTATGCAGCCATAAAAAAGGATGAGTTTGCATCCTTTGTAGGGACATGGATGCAGCTGGAAACCATCATTCTTAGCAAACTATCACAAGAACAGAAAACCACACACCGCATGTTCTCACTCATAGGTGGGAACTGAACGATGAGATCACTTGGACTCGGGAAGGGGAACATCACACACTGGGGCCTATCATGGGGAGGGGGAAGGGGGGAGGGATTGCATTGGGAGTTATACCTGATATAAATGATGAATTGATGGGTGCTGACGAGTTGATGGGTGCAGCACACCAACATAGCACAAGTATACATATGTAACAAACCTGCACGTTATGCACATGTACCCTAGAACTTAAAGTATAAAAAAAAAAAAAAAGAAACCCATCATAAACAATGTTTATAGATAGTAAGACTCAATACTGTCAATATGTCAGTTTTTCCCAGATAAGCCTATAGATTCAATGAGATCTCAATCATAATGTCAGCAAGTTATTTCATGAATACAAAAAGGCTGATTCTAAAGTTTACATGGAGAGACATTAAGATTCTGAAGGGCCAACTCAATACTGAAGAAGAGTCAAAGATTAATGCTATTGAACTTCAAGACCTACTTTAAAGCTATGGTAATGAAGACATTGTGGTATTAGCAAAAGAAAAGACAAACAGATCAATGGAACAGAACAGAGATCAGAAACAGACTCATAAATATAGTCAACTGACAAAGGAGCAAAGGCAATAAAATGGAGCAAGATAAGTCTTTTCAACAAATGATACTGGAACTGGAAGGGTACATACAGAAAAATTAATCCACATCAGGCCTTATGCCTTTCATAAAAAGTAACTAAAAATGGATCATAGACCTAAATACCAATCACAAGACTATAAAATGCCGAGAAGGGTTATACAGGAGAAAATCTAGATGACTTTGAGTATGGTGAGAACTTTTTAGATATAACATCAAAGCCATGACCCATGAAACATAACTGATAGTTGACTTTATTAAAATATAAAATGTCTACACCATGAAAGACAATGCCGAGAGAATGAGAGGACAAGCCACAGACTAGGAGAAAATATTTGCAAAACATACATCTGAAACAGGACAAAGAATTCTTAAACTCAACAAGAAAACTAACAACTCGATTAAAAATGGGCAAAAGACCTGAACAGACACCTCACTGAAGAAGATACAAAGTACAGCAAATAAGCATCTGAAAAGACGTAGAACATCAAGTCATTAGGGAATTGCAAATTAAAACGAGATATCCCTACATACCTATTAAAATGGATTTTGGTTTTAAAATCCAAAACATTTGACAACACTACATGTTTGTAAGAATATGGAGCAACAGGAACTCTCATTGCTGGTGGGAATGTAAAATGGTACATTCACTTTGGAAGGCAGCTTGGTCGTTTCTTATAAAAATAAATATACTCTTACCATATGACCCAGCAATTGTGCTCCTTGGTATTTATCCAAATGAGATGAAAACTTACGCTACTAAAAAACCTGCACATGGATGTTTCCAGCAGCTTTATTTATAATCGCTACAATTGGGAGCAATCAAGATGTCCTTCAGTAGGTGAATGGATAAATAAGTGATGGCACATCCAGACAATGAAATATTACTCACTGCTTAAAGGAAATAAGCTAAAAATATGAAAATACATAGAAGAAACTTAAACACACATATTACCAAGTGAAAGAAGCCAATGTGAAAAATCATGGTGACAGTGAAAGATCACTGGTTTAAAAAAAAAAAAAAAGGCCAGATGCAGTGACTCATGCCTGTAATCCCAAAACCTTGAAGGGCCAAGGCAGGCAGATTGCTTGAGCTCAGGAGTTCAAGACTAGCCTGGGCAACATAGCAAGACCACATTTCTATAAAAAATACAAAAATTAGCTGGGCATGATGGTGTGTGTGTGTAGTCCCAGCTACCTAGGAGGCTGAGGTGGGAGGATCACTTGAGCCTGGGAGGTCGAGGATGCAGTGAGCAGTGATTGCACCACTACATTCCAGCCTGGGTGACAGGGCAAGAC
>NC_045441.1:44656485-44669395 GCF_002776525.5 Piliocolobus tephrosceles
TTTTTTTTTTTTTTTTTGAGATGGAGTCTTGCTGTCGCCCAGACTGGAGTGCAGTGGTGCAATCTCAGCTCACTGCAAGCTCCGCCTCCCGGGTTCATGCCATTCTCCTGCCTCAGCCTCCCGAGTAGCTGGGACTACAGGTGCCTGCCACCACGCCTGACCAATTTTTTGTATTTTTAGTAGAGACGGGTTTCACCGGGTTACCCAGGATGGTCTCGATCTCCTGACCTTGTGATCCACCCATCTTCGCCTCCCAAAGTGCTAGGATTAAAGGTTCTTTTTTTTTTTTTTTTTAAAGCTGGAACTCGCTATACTTTCTGATCAATTTTGCTGTGAACCGGAAAGTCTCTAAAACATAAAGTCTATTTTAATTTTCATTTTCTATTTCTCTAAGAAAAAAAAGAGTCTGTTTTAAAAAAGAAAACAAACTCTCATAAATAATTGAAACAAGAACTTGTAACGATATTGAAAACATAAGAGCCCAATTTTGAAAAATTGAAGGACCTAAACAGATAATTTACAGACAAGAAAAACAAACAGCTAAGAAAGTACATGAAAATGTGTTGACTGTCTCCACTAATGAATATAAAAAGGTTACATTTTTATTTTCCAAATCAGAAGAGATCAATCATATGAAATATCTAATGCTGGCAAGAGTTATATGAAAAGGACTCAAATACTGGTGGGAATGACAACTAGCCTACAATAACAAATTCCTTTCCAGAAAGATTATACAAGAACAAGGGAAAAGAACAAATGCATGGTGATGCAAGTTGGAGAGAATTGGTATGTGTAAACTAGCAAGGAAAAGACACATCAGAATTTATGAAGATCCATGTCACTAATGGGTAGTGTATCCATAGACCACGACCAGGAAAGTCACAGTGAAAGCCTCATCCTTCCCCGAGAAAGACTTTGAGGCAAACTCCTGTGACTTCCCATTACCCCACATACAATGCATCTGCAACAACACTATCCTTACTTCCCTCTTTGGTTTGCAAATTTCTGCTCCAAGCATTTCAGAGCTCCATTTCAGGAGGTAGGGTTGAGATCCTCCTTACTCCTCAAGAATGCCATATAGAAAGCATTTCTCCTGGAGCCTGCTCTAACACTATGTATGTATGTATGTATTATGTATGTGTTTTGAGACAGAGTCTTGCTCTGTTGCCCAGGCTGGAGTGCAGTGGCATGATCTCAGCTCACTGCAACTTCTGCCTCCTGGGTTCAAACAATTCTCCTGCCTCAGCCTCCTGAGTAGTTGGGATTACAGGCACGTGCCACCATGCCTGGCTACTTTTTTTTTTTTTTTTTTTTTAGTAGAGATGGGGTTTCACCATGTTGGCCAGGCTGGTCTTGAACTCCTGACCTCAAGTGATCCCCCTGTCTTGGACTCCTAAAGTGCTGGGATTACAGGTGTGAGCCACTGCACCCAGCCTAACGGTCACTGTTCTTGAAAGCTTTTTGCCTTGTGCTTTACTGTCACTGAAAACATTGTAATGTGGCTTAGTTTTGTTCCTGTCCCCAAGGCCTGCTATTCTCCTGGATGATATCAATATCCTCATGGATGACAACTAAACTCCACATCTGGGCCAGGCTCTCAGTTCCCTAACTTACCTAACTCTAACAAACCTATATCTCTACTACACTTGGGGCACTCATGACAATGGCTGTACTTCAGATTCTGTCATCACCCAGAAAAGCCTCCATACTGAATAAATCTTGCCTTCCCACTCTCCAACTACATTTTCTATCCTTGTAGTTCTCTCTGTTACGCCTACTATATCTGCTCTCTGACCTCACCCAGGCCTTCAGTCTCTTGAACCCCTCTCTAATTCTTTCCAATATCTCTGCTCTATCTTTATTTCCTTCTCTATCAAATCAAGAAAACTTGGTGTCAGTTCAATCATTCTTTTGTCCTAACTTCCTTCGCTAAACTGTTCTTCTATTACACCAACATGGAAAGGAAAATCCCGAATTGTCACCCCTATATTTGAATTGCCAAATGCTGCTTAAAAAAAAAAAAAAAAAAAATCAAACAACTCGTAAAGGTTGCATCACTTCAAATCACTATTTCCGCTTTGATGGAAGCCTAAGCACTTTCTGCAGTCTTTCTGTCTTTGCTTAGCTCTCTCCAATCCTCCATAGCGGTGATTTCAAACCTCCTCTCCCCTCTAACAATCTCCTCCCACATATTTGGCTGTTGGGCTTGCCTACACTTCCAAGAAAATAAAAGCCATTGGACTGGACACCCTTAACTCCCCAGTCACTATATCCAGAAATGTTCCCCTTCTCAGAAATTCCACCCAAGAGAATCTCAGTCCTTTAGGAATCCTGCATTTTTCTCTACCACCATCTCTAGCTTTAATGCCTCCCTTTCACACCAGTTTTTAACACAATTAAGTTTTCAAAGAAAAGATGAAAAACTTCTTTGCATCTACATCAATCCTCAGCTATCATTCTCTCTACTCTGCTTCATAGCCAAATCTCTAAAAAGAGTTGTCTTCATGGCAGTCTGGCTTCTTTTTCCACCATTCCACTAAAACAGCTGCTTCGATATCAAAGAATGAATTTTGTAAACATATTTACAACTCATTCACAAAGCCCAATTTCCCTAATACATAAAGGGTTCTTACAGATTAAGAAAAAAAGGACCAACAGTTTAAAAGAAAAATGGGTAAAGGATATGAAACATAACTCACCAAAAACCATACAGTTCTCTTAAATGTATGAAAAGATGCTCAACCTCACTGATGATCAGAGAAAGCCAAACTAAAGCAATGCTGAGATACCATTTTTTATGTATCACACTGGCATACATAAAAGACTTTGAGAATGCTGCATTGGCAAGAGTTTGTGTAAATAGATACTCTCATATAATCTACAAATATTCATCAGAACTATAAATGCACAATGCCTCTGACACAATTCCACTTCTGGAAACTTATTCCACAGATACATACCCATACTTTCAAAGTGACCCATGTACAAGGTTGTTCAATGTAGCACTGTTTTCAAGAGAAGAAAACTGGAAATACCATTAATATCTATCAATGGGGGAGACAGACATGATTAAATAAATTATGGCTTATTAACTTATTTATTTTTGTTTACTGAAACAGGGTCTCGCTCTGTCAGTCCAGTTGGAGTGCAGTGGGGGCAATCATTGAACTTAGAAGGATAAAGAGTAATTGGCCAAGACAAGGGTCATAGTCTTTCAAACAGAGATGATTTGGAAGCTTGAAAAAGCTTGTCTGGTCCTGGGAACAACAAAGACCTACGTAAGGGCATTATGCGAGGCTTCAATAAACATCTGTCAAATGAATGTAAAAATGGCAGACATAAAAGACTGGTGAGGGTGAGGACAGGGTGGGCGGGGGGCGGCCGGAATCCATACAATGAGGCTGGAGGAGGCAGCGATCAGATCGTGAAAGGGCCTGTAGGTTACAATGAAAGTTTTAACTTACCACCGGACACGCTAAGGAACTACCAAAGGTTTTATCATAGCGAGGTGAAATGGAACAATTTAGATTTTAGAAACAATGACTGACAGCAGAGTGAAGGATCAACTGGTGGGGTTTGAAGTAAGGAGGGTCACTGACTGAAGCCTTCAGAAGTAACCTAGCCAGCAAACCAGTTAGATCTCAGAGCAGGGCAGGAATATCTAAAGGAGACTGAGAAGAGAATTTCTAGGGGTGGAATTGAAGGCTAATGAGATGTTGGAGCTAAGGAAGGCCCAGATGTCTAACTTCAGTGAACTGCAATGCTATCAGCAGGAGGATGACCAGTTGTGGGGAATGTGGTGGGGAAAGTGATGACGTTAGTTTGAACATGGAGAATGTGTGGTGTTACAGTACATGTTGTACCTGTGGGGAGTGGTGGGAGAAAGGACAGAATGGCAGACAGACAATGACAGAGCAGCTGCCCTGGAAGTCAGGCAGAAAGCCAAAGAAGGGAAGAAGGCAGCTCTAAGAGTGACAAAAGCAGCAATAAGCTAGCCAGGCAGCAGACATCTGACAAACACAGTGGGCATGAGTAGGTGGGTGCTGGTGAGTAGAAAACTGATACATACCACTAAGGGAGGGTGGAGTAGGAACAGCACTCTGAAGAGCTGCCAGTGAGATACATCAGCTTGAAAAACTGGCAAGCTTCTGAAGATGTCCTAGAACACCAGAAATCAACTTTCATTATAGGTCTTCTTTTGAGAAAGGTAATGTGATAGAGAAGTCCAAAACAAAGAGACAAGACCTTCCCCAACATTAGTGAAACTAAGGCACTGGAAAGCAGCTTGCTTCCATAGATGACATTATATAGAGAATGATACTAGACTACTAAGGTTGTGAAATAGATTCTTAAGTTCTACTGCTTCTAAGTTGCACCTAAAGCAAGATGCAGTTGGGGACCTTGAGAGAGATGAGTCTGGAGGCAGAAAGTCAGTCAGATTACTGCAATAAACAAGCACATAAAATAGAATTTGGTATAAGTTTACATTGCAGATTAACACAAAGAACAATATGAAAAATTATTTGTTCTGCTTAAAGCACAACTTGGAACAAACTACTGGATACATGAAACCAAAGTATAGTACAGGTTATCTGCATAAAGTAAAACATAAAAACAAACCAGTGACAATTTTGAAAAAGAACAATAAAATGAGAGAAATTTATCCACTCAGTGTTAAGGCTTACTATATAGCTACCATATTTAAGACAATATTAGCAGAGGAATAGACAAATAGATCAATGGAGTAAAATACAGAACCAGTAACAGGCTCACATAATATGCCCAAATAAAGTTGCAAAAGCAATTCAATGGACAGCCTTTTCATCAAATGGTACTTGGAAAAATGTGTATCTATATGCAAAATAATAACGTTGAACCCTCCCCTTATACCACATGCAAAAATTAACTTAAAACAGGTCAAAAACCTAAATTTAAGTCCTAAAACTATAAAACTTAGAAGAAAACAGAGAGCAAAGCCTCATGACACTGGATTTGGCAAGAATTTTCTGGATATAACACCAAAAGCATAAGCAACAAAACAAAACACAGATTAAGTAGGACCTCATCAAAATTAAAAACTTCTGTGAATCAAGGATACCGTAAGAGAAGGAAAAGGCAATCCATGGATGGAAAAAAATGGGTGCCAATCACATATCTGATAAGGAACTGAAATCCAGAATATATAAAAAGCTCCTACAGCTCAGCAACAACAAAAACAACCTAATTTTCAAAATGGGCAATGGGGCCAGGTGTGGTGGCTCATACCTGTAGTAATCCCAGCAATTTGGGAGGCTGAGACGGGAAGATGACTTAAGCTCAGAAGTTCAAGACCAGCCTGGCCAAGACAGTGAGACCTCATCTCTACAAAATACATTTAAAAGTTAGCTGGGGACCAGATGCAGTGGCTCACACCTGTAATCCCAGCACTTTGGGAGGCTGAGGCAGGTGGATCACCTGAGGTCAGGAATTCAAGATGACCCTGGCCAACACTGTGAAACCCCATCTCTACTAAAAGTACAAAAAATTAGCCAGACATGGTGGTGGACGTCTGTAATCCTACTTGGGAAGCTAGGCAGGAGAATCGCTTGAACCAGGGAAGAGAGGTTGCAGTGAGCCAAGATAATGCCATTGCACTCCAGCCTGGGCAAAAAGGGCAAAACTCTAACAAAAAAAAAAAAAAAAAAAAAAAGTTAGCTGGGTGTGGTGGCATGTGCCTGTAGACCTAGCTACACAGGAGGCTGAGGCAGGAGGACTGCTTAGGTCCAGGAGTTTTAGGTTACAGTGAGCTATGATTGGTGCCACTGACCTAAAGCTTGGGTGACACAGCAAGACCCTGTCTCTAAAAAAAAGAAAAGTGAAAAAAAGAAAACACACACAAAAAAAAACCCCACAAAAAAAACTCCATCATTAGGATGGCTATTATTTAAAATACAAACAAAAACAAACCCAAAATGAAGCAAAACCCAGAAAATAACAAGGGTTGGTGAAAATGTGAAGAAATTAGAACCCTTAACATTGCTGGTGGGAATGTAAATGGTACCACTACTATAGAAATCAGTATGGCAATTCCTTAAAGAACTAAATACACTATTAACATATGATCCAGCAATTCTACTTTTGGGAATATACCCAAAAGAATGAAAGCAGGAACTTGAACAGATATTTACACACCAACATTCATAGCAGCATTATTCACAACAGCCAAAAGGTGGAAGCAACTTAAGTGTCCATCAACAGATGAATGGATAAATGTGGTATATACATACAATGGAATGTTAACCTTAAAAAGGAAGGAAATTCTGACACATGCTACCACATGGATGAACCTTGAAGGCATCATACTAATAAGCACGTCACAAAATGAAAATATTGTATGATTCCATTTATATGAAGTATTTAGAGCAGTCAAACTCATAGAGAAGGAAAACAGAATGACTGCCAGGGGCTGGGGTAAGGAGGAAGGAGGAGTTAGTGTTTAAATGGGTACAGAATTTCAGTCAGGGAGGATGAAGAAGTTTCGGAGATGGATGGCAGTGATGGTTGCACAACAATGTGAATATGTTTCATACCACAAAACTGTATACTTAAAAATAGTTAAAATGATAAATTTGGCATTATGTGTATATTTAACTAACTTTTTTTTTTTTTTTTTTAAAGACAAGAGAATAAAAAGGCAAATCACTAACTGGGAGACCATTTTGCAAAAAATATATCTGACAAAGGATAGTTATCCAGATATATAAAGAACTCTTAAAGCTTAACAGTAAGAAAATAAGTATCCCAACCAAACAATGGGCAAAAGATCTGAACAGATTATTTTTATCAAACATATATGGAAGGGAAATAAGCACATGAAAGACGCTGCAAACTATTATCATTAGGGAAATGAAAAGTAAAACATAAAATACTAGTATGTGCTCACTAAAGTGACTAAAATGAAAAGATCAGCTATACCAGGTGCTGTCGAGGATATGGAGCAATCAGTACCCTCATACATTGTTGGTGCAAATACAAAATGGTACCACCACTTTGGAAAATCATTTGACAGTTTCTTAAAAAGTTGAACATACTCCTACCATATGATCCAGCCATTCCACTCTTGGCTATTTGCCCACAAGAACAGGAAATGTGTATCCATACAAAAGCTTGTATATTAATGTTCATAGAAGCTTTATTTGTAATAGCCAAAAACCGGAAACAACTCAAATGTCTATCAGTAGATGAATAGATAAAACGTATTTTGGTATATCCATATAATGGGATACTACTCAACAATAAAAAGGAATGAACTACTGAAGTACACAATATGGATGAATCTCAAAATAATTAAGTAAAAGAAGCAAAAGGGAGTATATACTTGTTTTAAAACACAGATTTTATTATTTTCAAATATGATGAGGCCAACAGATCAGGAGATGATTGCCACTGACAAGATAGTTACAGTTCTGAAGAGGAAGGTGCACACCATGCCACAAGGGTGCCACATGAGGAAGCACTAGGGTCAGTCAGGAGGCCAATGGAATAGGGTGAAAATAGGGCAAGAGTCTTTATGTGGTTTCAGTGGAAGGAATGGGCAAGGCAGGGTAAGCACATTTAGGACTGGCTAGTTTGAATAATTTCAGTGAGATTTGCAGCATAGGGATGTCCCTAGTTTCCTGTTACCTGATCTTGAAATGAACAGGGCAGGTGGATAGTAGCAGAGAGGTGTGAAAGTCGTGTGAGAACCACATAAAGGAGGTAGCTGAAGTATGAGTTATTCACTGTCTCTAGGAATTGGATAGTCCTGTCAAAGGATCAGAAACACATGGTTAATCCACTACTACATGATTTCACTTGTATAGAACTCTAGAAAATACAATCTAATCTATAGTGGCAGAAAATAGATCAACGGTTGCTTGGCGATGAAGCAATGGGCAGGGGCAAAAGGCAGACATTATAAAAGGCACAAGAAAACTCTGAGGAGAGATGACATGTTCACTGTCTTGTTGTGGTGATAGTTCCCTACTGTATACAGGCATCAAAACTTAATAAATTTTACACTTTAAATGTGTACAGGTTATTGTTATGTCAATTATAAAGTTCTTTAAGAATTCTAGGAATAATCCACGAAAAGAAATACAATGAAAAGAATTTCATTTTTATTGTATAACAAAAATGAAACAAAGCCAAAGAATAGTTGCTTGATAAATTAACAAACAGGTAAAAAGACACAAGTTAATATTATAAATGAAAAGTGGAAATAATTACAGATGAAGGAGATAAAAAACTGAGATTATCTACAACTATAGGCAAATAAAACTAAGAGAAATGAACGAATCTCTAGAAAAAGAATTAAAAACTAGCCCAGGAAGAACAAAAGACCTGAATATTCTTAAAATTAAAAAGGTTGATCGAAAGTTCAAATTTGTCCCACATAAAAAACACCAGACCCAGATGGTATTATAGGTGAGAAAACAAGAGTGAATAGTTTCTAGCTCATTCTCAGGTGTGAGCCAAACCAGGCACCAAAACTGGACAATAACATTACAAAAAAGAAAATCACAGGCTCACTTTTACACAATGATATATTCAAAAATCCTAACAAAGTATCAACAAATTGAATCTAGCATATAAAAAAGATAAATCATGATCAGTCGAGTTTATTAAAGATATACAAGTATGTTTTAACATAAAATCTATAAATAGGCCGGGCGCGGTGGCTCAAGCCTGTAATCCCAGCACTTTGGGAGGCCGAGACGGGCGGATCACGAGGTCAGGAGATCGAGACCATCCTGGCTAACACGGTGAAACCTCGTCTCTACTAAAAAAACAAAAACAAAAACTAGCTGGGCGAGGTGGCAGGCGCCTGTAGTCCCAGCTACTCGGGAGGCTGAGGCAGGAGAATGGCGTAAATCCGGGAGGCGGAGCTTGCAGTGAGCTGAGATCGGGCCACTGCACTCCAGCCCGGGCGACAGAGCGAGACTCTGCCTCACAAAATAAGAAAAAAAAAAAAAAAAATCTATAAATATAAACTCACCCATATTAAAAAAGCAAGGTCATAGAAACATTTCAATTGATGTGGAAAATGTACTAGATAAAAACATATGAATTCAAGATTTAAAAAATTCCTCTAAAATAGAAATAGAAGAAACCTTCCTTAACCTGATAAAAGTTACTATTTTAAAAAACAACAACACTGGCCAGGCACAGAGGCTCATGCCTGTAATCCCGACACTTTGGGAGGCCAAGGCAGGTGGATCACGAGGTCAGGAAACCAAGACTATCCTGACTAACACAGTGAAACCCCGTCTCTACTAAAAAACACAAAAAAATTAGCCAGGCGTGGTGATGGGCACCTGTCATCCCAGCTACTCAGGAGGCTGAGGCAGAAGAATGGCGTGAACCCGGGAGACAGAGCTTGCAGTGAGCTGAGATCGTGCCACTGCACTCCAGCCTGGGCAACAGAGTGAGATTCCATCTCAAAACAAACAAACAAACAAAACAAAAAAAATTATACAATTATCTTCAACAGAAACAGAAAGCATTCCTTTGAATATTCCTCAGGAATAAAGTAATATACTATCACTTCTTTTCAATATTGCATGAAAAGTCTTTGCCTTTGCAATAAAAAAAGAAATTTGGCCAGGCACAGTGGCTCATGTCTGTAATCTTAGCACTTTGGGTGTTGAGATGGGAGGACTGCTTGAGCCCAGGAGATCGAGACCAGCCTGGGCAACAGAGCAAAACCTTGTCTCTAAGAAAAATTTTTTAAAAGAAAAAGAAACTAGAATTATAAAAATTAGAAAGGCTACTAATACTTGCAAAAAATCTGATTGTTTACATAGAAAACGTACAAGATTCTAGGCCAGGTGCAGTGACAGAGTGAGATGCCGTCTCAAAAAAAAAAAAGAAAACCTACAAGAATCAGCAGGTAAATTATTAGAAATAACAGGGTGACTTTGTCAAGGTGACCAGGTATAGAATTTTTATACCCTAGCAAAAATAGCCACTGATTTGCACTCAAGAAAGCGTCTGTTAGGTTAAGAACTAATCATGTGTAAATGCTGATAAGGAACCAGATAGGAAGGAAGGGAAGGTACGTAAGAAAGGCAGAAGTGGGAAAAATCGTAGAAAAGTGAGGGAACTGAAATCTGACATCTTAAAGATTTCCCCATGAAGTACACAGCAAGATCAAAGGCTAAGAGAGAAGGAGAGATAGTGGGATATGGTTTTTTTAAAGTATTAAGACTAATATTGGTGCTATAGAAAATGGCAGGAAGTGCTGACACTAGGCAGCCCAGCAGCCCGGAGGGCCCAGGTGAGGTAAGACCCATTTTTCCAGGATTCTTTTCTGAAAAAATGCTCTAAGCACTAATGGTATGAAGAACATACAGAATTAAGGTTTTGCTAGATGAATGTAATGAAACTATGTGGTTGAGTACTGAGAAGAGAATGGATGAACTGTTGAACTACAGAATCTAGCATTGACAGGAAAGGCAGGCAGATAGTAGAGATGATTAGAGAAAATAAAAAATTTAAGTGGCTCAAACCCCAAAAGTTGAGAATATTTTATAGTGGAAACAACATAGAAGGTAAACTGGAAGGCCCCAAGAAGCTAATTTCACCAGAATTTTTTGGAGCCTATTATAGTTCAACTATTTTGGAGCCTATCATGGGCTACAGTCCTTGAAAAATCAATAAATATGACTAACTTTATATACAGTTCCCTTGAGATGTGTAGATCTCAGTAAAATGCAAATCCTTTACTATGCACCCCCCATCCAAGATTATGCCATAAGCAGCTTTCTAAATAGCCCTTCAAAATTCCATGTTTCCTTTCCTCCTCTATTCCTGTAGAAAACACTTAAAAAACCATTTCAGTACCTACTAGCTTCTTTTAAAAAGTTAATTATGCTCTTTGAACAGGTGTCCTAAAACAAAATGGAACAAAAAAACAGTTAATTGTATCTAGGTTATGTGAAGCATTCATCAGCCTCCTATTGACATAAATTATCTATAGGCAAATTTTATATATAAATAACTTTAACATGAACACTTCTTCAACTTTGGCCTAATAATTTCACAAAAATTAGGCTGCAGGTCACCATATTTATCAGATACTGGCAGACACTAACTTCTGTGGCTATGACACTAATCAATACTGAAATCTCTTATCTTTCCAGGAGGACTGTTCCTGTACTCAGTGTTTGCAAAGAGTTCCTGCTGAGCTAAACGCAGTCCAGTGTGCACTCTATGAAAGAGTCCATGAGGCAAGCATGGGGGAGGGTAGGAAGTTTAATACTTTCACAATGCCTGTGGAGAGGCTGGCAGTGATGAAAGCCTAGAAAACTCATGCAAGGCCTTTTATAACCAGATTGAATGTAGAGCACAAAAGCAGTCAGATGACCTACTTAAAGCTCTGCCTTTACTGATGAGAATTCATTTTCATTCCAGATTAGTCTCTCTCTAGAAAGAAGCAAACCTTATATAAGAGTTGGACAACTAAGATACATGAAGTATAATTCTACTAAGTTCCAATCTTTCCTTCTCAAATAGCAGCCTAAGTCTTAGGGTCTGTGGCCAAAGACAAAAAATACAAGGCTCTGAGAAATGTGCTCCTATTTATCTTGGTGTAACAATCTCTGACTGTTGGGCTTTGGGGAAATTCAAGCTCTACAATCCACAGATCAGATCAGTCTAGGCTTACAAGAGGAAATAGTTTCTTAATCTGTTTCTGGAACTTATGTAAAGCAAATAAATGGTAAACCCTATTTGTAAGGTAATGACAGTCCAAGTTCCTTCAAAGCAGAGAACCACTTATTGACTCATTGGCTCATTCATTCAACTAAGTTCCCTGTCTTGTGGCAAGCTAGAGAGAGAAAGCAGCTCCTGTCCTGAAGAAGCTTACATCTCAGGTATCTTCTCACCTCCCTTTCTCATGTTAACCAAAACATTTCAGGTTCATCAATGAAATTCTTCATCCAGGAGGCAGATAAAATGGCTTTTCTTCATTTTGATTCATTTGCTCTTTTTTTTTTTTTTTTTTTTGAGACGGAGTTTCACTCTTGTTGCCCAGGCTATAGTGCAATGGCATCACCTCAACTCACGGCAACCCCCACCTCCTGGGTTCAAGCAATTCTGCTGCCTCAGCCTCCCAAGTAGCTGGGATTACAGGCATGCGCCACCATGCCCAGCTAATTTTGTATTTTTAGTAGAGACAGAGTTTCTCCGTGTTGGTCAGGCTGGTCTCGAACTCCTGACCTCAAGTGATCAACCCACCTCGGCCTCCCGAAGTGTTGGGATTACAGGCGTGAGCCACTGCGCCTGGCAAGATGGAATATTCTTATCTTTTCTTCTATAATTAAAAAAGGAATACAAAGAAACTTGACATAGTCTCTCTCCTCATGTGCTCTCTTCTTTACTTCCGATCTCAAATCCATGTTTGCCCTCTTTTCCTTTCCTCCGTCTGTTTTGTTTTGAATGAAGAATTAGGTAACTAGTCCAAAACTGCAGAGCTAGACCTGGAGCCTAGATTCACTGGTACCCAAATCACTAATTTTTCTGAAGGTAAATGGGAGAAAAATGGGGGATGGGGGGAAAGCTCATTTAATACTGTTCTAAAGCAATTTCAACTGCCCCCTGTACAACTTCCCCTCCCTCCCCCTACATACTTTTTTGGTTGTCATCTAGTCTTCACACTGGTAACTGCTTCTGCCTGGCAGTTTCTAAGTCCTCTTAGTTTTTACCTTAAACAAAACCTGTCACCACTAATTATGGTAGACCCATTCTTAACCCCTGCCTACTCCAAATACTCACAACCATAGCAGCCCACTCACTGCTTACATAGAACGTATGAATTACATATCTATATAAACATCAGTATCTATCTATCTATCTATCTATCTATCTATCTATCTATCTATCTATCTAT
>NC_045441.1:44669405-44679829 GCF_002776525.5 Piliocolobus tephrosceles
TATCTATCTATCTATCTATCTATCTATCTATCTATCTATCTATCTATTTTTTTTTTAGATGGAGTCTTGCTCTGTTGCCCAGGCTGCACTGCAGTGGCACGATCTCGGCTCACTGCAACGTCTGCCTCCTGGCTTCAAGCAATCTTGGTACCTCCTGCCTTAGCCTCCTGAGTAGCTGGATTACAGGTGTGTGCCACCACGCCTAGCTAATTTTTGTTATTTTTAGTAGAGACAGGGTTTCACCATATTGGTCAGGCTGCTCTCAAACTCCTGACCTTGTGATCTGCCCACCTCAGCCTCCCAAAGTGCTGGGATTTACAGGCATGAGCCACTGCACCTGGCCAAAATATGTATTTTTTGAGATGGAGTCTCACTCTGTCATCCAGGATGGATTACAGTGGCGTGATCTGAGCTCACTGCAATCTCTACCTTCTGGGTTCAAGTGACTGTCATGCCTCAGCCTCCCGAGTAGCTGGGATTACAGGCACCCACCACCAAGTCTGGCTAATTTTTTTATTTTTAGTAGACACAGGGTTTCACCATGTTGGTCAGGCTTGTCTTGAACTCCTGACCTCAAGTGACCCACCCGCCTTGGCTTCTCATAGTGCCGGGATTACAGGCGTGAGCCACTGTACCCAGACTGTTTTTATACACACACATACACACACACACATATATATATGTGTATACTTACCTGTGAATTATAATCAAGCTCCGTGCTCCATACAGACCAAAGAGAGATCTGCTGTGCTCACAAGACCTACCCAACATCTAGCAAAGTACTCCACACATAATAGGTAGGGACTACAGCCCTGCTTAAAAGCAAATCAATCCCTGAAATTGAATCAAAATGATTGAAGACTCTAGCAAAGTTAGTAACAAATGTAAATACACTCCTGAAAAATGTATCATAGGTCTCAGATTATTTCTACAAATAATTTTAAAACTATAGTGTCTAGTCCATGAAAAGGTAACACAAGAATTAGTAAAAAACAGACAATAAGAACAGTCCCGCAGCATTAAGAATTTTATACCAAAGTAAATATGGTATAAAATGTAATAGCAGATCTGAAAAAAAGATCTTAATGGATAAATTTAAGAACAGATAAAATATAGCTAAAGAGAGAATTAGTGAACTGAAGATAGGTCAAAAGGAAGTATCTAGAATGAAACAGAGAGAAGCAAAAAGATTTGTAAAGAAATAACACACAGAAGGTAAGAGGTATAGAGGATACAATGAAATGATCTATCCTACATGTAATTTCAGTTTCAGACAAGCAGAAAAGGAGAAACGGAACAGAAGAAATATGAAGAGACGATGGCTGAAAAATCTCCAAAACTGAGGAAAAACATCAAACCACAGATCCAAGAAGCCTTAAAACCCCCCCAAAGCAGATAAATAAAAAGGAAATCCGGGTTTAGATACACTATACTGAAACTTCTGAAAACCAAACAATTATTTAAAAACAAAATTTTTAATCACCCAGAAGGAAAAAAGACACTGTGGTAGATTGTTTGCAAAGATGGCTACATAAAATTCCATCCTTGTCAAACACATGCCTTTTACAGTGAGACACTGCCACTCCTACCAATAGGTGAAGTTTATTTTTCCATTCCTTTAATTTGAGCTGGCCCTGTGACTTGCTTAAACCAATAAAATGCAGAAGTAATGGTGTGTCTTCCAAGTTAACACCTCAAGAGAACTTGCAGCTGTCATTTGGCTCTCTGGGAACACTGCTTGTCATAATGTGAGAAGCTTTGGCTCACTTCCTTACATTAAGAGAGAGGCCCAATCAGCAAGTGACACCAACTGCCACACACATGCTTAAGACAATCTCAGTCCCAGATGAACCACTAGATGATTATACCTGCGTGAATGACTCCAATCAAGACCAGAAGAGGGGCTGGGCATGGTGGCTCATGCCTGTAATCCCAGCATTTTGGGAGGCCGAGACAGGTGGATCATTTGAGGTCAGGAGTCTGAGAGCAGCCTGGTCAACATGGTGAAACCCTGTCTCTACTAAAAATTAAAAGATTAGCCGGGCGGCAGTGGTGTGCACCTGTAATTCCAGCTAGTCAGGAGGCTGAGACAGGAGAATTGTTTGAGCCTGGGAGGCAGAAGTTGCAGTGAGCCAAAATCGTGCCACTGCACTCCAGCCTGGGTGACAGAGTGAGACCCTGTCTCAAAAAAACCAAAAAAAAAAAACAAAATAAAAAAGAAAACCCAGCAGAGGAACCAAGCAGCTACCTAGCGCTGACTGATATTCACAGAATGTGAGCCAATTTAAGATGGTTGTTGCTTTAAAATATAAAATTTGGGGATGTTTTGCTATGCAGCAATAGAAAATGGATACAAAAATATTTTCATCAAATAAAACAATTAGATTAACAGCTGATCATAATACTTAAGTATTATTAACATTTTCTTAAACTTTAGAATTTAAGTTGCAGAATATCAAGAAGAGTAAACATCAACCAAGTAATTTGCATCCTCTTCTAGAGAAAGGAATAGTGTGTTTTTGGCTACATGCAAGATAGTTCTTTCATGTTAAGCAGAAGTATGACTTTGTTACTGTCTTTATTTGGAGATTAATAATGGTTTAAGGAGATATGTATGGGTGACAAGTTGACAAAAGGTACACATGTGATTGTTAATTTGGTTGGGCCACACTGTCCAGACATTTGGCTAAAGGTTATTCTGGACATTTCTGTGAGAGGTGTTTTTGGATGAGATTTACATTTAAATCAATGGACTCTGAGTACAGCAGATCGCCCTCCGTAATGTAGGCGGGCTTCACCCATACAACTGAAGGTCTGGATAGCACAAAGGGCTAACCTCCCCCACGCAAGAGGGAATTCTCCAGCATACTACCCTTGAACTTGAATTGTGGTTCCTTCCTGGGTCTCCAGCCTGCTAGCCTCCCCAACTGTGAGTCAATTCCTTAAAATAAATCTATATAATATATATGACTAATATTTAATATAATTAGTATATATTTAATATAATTTCAGTAGTACCCCCTTATCTGGGGGGGATATGTTCCAAGACCCCCAGTAGATGCCTGAAACCACAGATGGTACTGAATCTTACATAAACTATATTTCTTTCCTATACATACATACCTATGGTAAGATTTAATTTAGAAATTAGGCACAGTAAGAGATTAACAGCAACAACTAATAACAAAATAGAATAACTGTAACAATATGCCACTACTACTCTTGCACTTTGGGCCATTATTAAGTAAAATAAGAGTTGCTTGAACATAACCACTACAGTATTGCTACAGTTGATCTGATAACCTAGACGGCTAAGTGACTAATCGGTGGATAGTGCCTAGACCATGGATACATCAGACAAAGATGATTCACGTCCTGGGTTGGATGGAGCAGGGCAGGTGCAAGGTTCATCATACTACTTAGAATGGTACACAAAACTTATGAATTGTTTATTGCTGAATTTTCCATTTAATACGTTCAGACTGTACTTAGCTGTAGATAATGGAAACTGTGGATAAGGAAAGAATGATACTACAGATAAGAATATATATATTACATAAAGTATATGTTTATAATAAAACATAGAATACACTTTTAAAATAATATAAACAATATAAAATATAATACAAAAGATATATTATATAAATATAAAGGCATATATATATATAAAATAAGCTAGGCGCAGTGGTGCATGCCTGTAGTCCCAGCGACTTGGTAGGCTGACAGGAGTACTGCTTAAGCCCAAGTATTCGAGGCTGCAGTGGGCTGTGATCACGCCACTATATTCCAGTGTGAGTGACAAAGCAAGACTCTGTCTCTAAAAAATAAACAAAAATTTAAAAACAAAACAAAATAAAATAAAATACACCTACAACCTATTGATTCTGTTTCGCTGGAGAACCCTAATACAGAAGACAAAGAAATATTTTCAAAAGGGCAAAAAAATTTTGCCACCAAAAAATATTACTATACCCTGTAAAATTATCTTTTAAGGGCCTAAAGGTTCTTAAACATTTTTGTTTTTTGAGATCAGTCTAACTCTGTTGCCCAGGCTGGAGTGTAGTGGCACGATCTTGGCTCACTGCAACCTCCATCTCCTGGTTTAAAGCAATTCTCCTGCCTCAGCCTCCTGAGTAGCTGGAATTAGAGGTGCCCATCACCAGGCCTGGCTAATTTTTATATATTTAGTTGAGACAGGGTTTTACTAAGCTGGCCAGGCTGGTCTTGAATTCCTGACTTCAAGTGACCCACCAGCCTCCGACTCCCAAAGTGCTGGGATTACAGGTGTGAGCCACCACGCCTAGCCCCTAAAGGTAAAATTAAAAAACCTTCAGACCAAGAAAACTCAAGAGAATTCATTATCAGCAAAACTATACTAACAACTTATTAAAGTATGTTCTTCAATCAGAAAATAAATAATCTCAAAAAGGTTAAAAAAGCAATGATGAAAAATGAAAATGGTAATATATAGATAGATCTAAATGAATGGTGATCATATTAAACAATAATAATGTCTTATGTGTTTTAAAACACATATAATTAGAATACACATTATACGTGTGTGTGTGTGTATATATATATACTGATAAAAAAAATTAAGGAACTGATAAAAGAAAAGTGTTCCAAGACCTTTGTATTGTCTAAGAAGAACAAATGGACTAATATACCATTTACATTAATGTGACACATGTAGGCTACATGTTGTAATCTGTAGGGTAACCATTAAAAGAACAGGGTCTATAACTTGGCAAGAGAGAAAAAAGTTAGGATAGTAAAAAAAAGTCTATCAATCCAAAAAGCAACAAAAAAAGGAAAAAGGAACATGCTGGTATATTATTATAATTATTGTATTATTAGTTATTCTTGTTTTTTACTGTGCCTAATTTATAAATTAAACTTTATCACAGCTATGTATGTATAGGGAAATACACATCTGTCGTTTCAGGCATCCACTGGGGGTCCTGGAACATAATTCCTCCCCCAGATAAGGAGGTACTACTGTAATTATATTACATGTCATATTAAGCATATAGTACTTCTACTAGATAGCCACATTATATATTAGTTATATTAAATATATATTATATACATTTATTTTAAACAATTGACTTGTAATAGAAGAGGCTGGAAGGCTGGAGATTCAGGAAGGAGTTGCAATTCAAGTCCAAAGGCAGACTGCCAGAGAATTCCCTCTTGCTTGGGGGAGTCGACCTTTTGTTCTATTCAAATTTTTGACGAAAATAGAAAGCAAAGAGTATATTAACCATATTATACAAACTAAATGCTCCAATTAAAATACAAAAATTATAAAACCTAATAATAAAAAGCCTCAATCATATGCTGTTTAGAAGAGACATTTTTAAGCTTAAGGATATAGATACAGAAAAATTGAAAATAAAAGAATGGAATAAAATAGGCCTTGAAAAAAATACTAGTGTAAGACAGATGTCAAAATCTGACAAAGCACACAAAAAAGAAAATAATTTTAACTGCAAAATCTTAATATCCTAGCAAAGAGAAAGCGGCATATGTTATAACTATATCACAACATGATCAAGTAAGGCTTATTTCAAAAATTTAACCATGATGCTGGGCACTGGGGCTCACACCTGTAATCCCAGCATTTTGGGAGGCCGAGGCAGGCGAATCATGAGGTCAAGAGATTGACACCACCCTGGCCAATATGGTGAAACCCCGACTCTACTAAAAATACAAAAGTTCGCTTGGCATGAGTCCCAGCTACTCAGGAGGCTGAAGAAGGAGAATCGCTTGAACCCAGGAGGCGGAAGTTGCAGTGAGCCTAAATCGCGCCACTGCACTCCAGCCTGGTGACAGCACGAGACTCCATTCCACACACACACACAAAAATTAAACATGGTCCATTATTAGGAAACATATTAATAAAAATCCTCACAAAAAATAATTCAAGGGCCGGGTGCAGTGGCTCAAACCTGTAATCCCAGCACTTTGGGAGGCTGAGACGGGCGGATCACAAGGTCAGGAGATCAAGACCATACTGGCTAACACGGTGAAATCCCGTCTCTACTAAAAAAATACAAAAAAATAGCCGGGCGAGGTGGCAGGCGCCTGTAGTCCCAGCTACTCGGGAGGCTGAGGCAGGAGAATGGTGTAAACCTGGGAGGCGGAGCTTGCAGTGAGCCGAGATGGCGCCACTGCACTCCAGCCTGGGTGATAGAGCGAGACTCTGTCTCAAAAAAAAAAAAAAAAAAAAATTCAAAATCTAAAAAGCCATATGATAAGCCTGATGAATGCTAGTTTACAGAACTGATTTTCTAGAAATCAGGTTTATAAAACTGGTTTTCCTTAAAAAGGCAATCATTGGGGAAATAACCCATTTACTCAGTATTTTTTTTTCTGAGATTGGAGTTTTGCTCTTGTTGCCCAGGCTGGAGTGCAATGGCGCAATCTCGGCTCACTGCAACCTCTGCTTCCCAGGTTCAAGTGAGTCTCCTGACTCAGCCTCCACAGTACCTGGGATTACAGGAACCCACCACCACGCCTGGCTAATTTTTTTTGGATTTTTAGTAGAAACGGGGTTTCACTATGTTGGCCAGGCTGGTCTCAAACTCCTGACCTCGTGATCTGCCTGCCTCAGTCTCCCAAAGTGCTGGGATTATAGGCATGAGCCACCACACCCGGCCTTACTCAGTATTTACTACGTGTTAGGCCTTGTTCCTTCTACTAGAAATAGTGAAAGAATTCTAACCAAATCCCTATCCTCATGAAGCCTACACTCTAGTAGCAGAAAACTGACATTTAACAAATCACCCTCAGACAAATATGAGAAGTCATAGAAAAGAGAATTATAGGACTCTAAGAGCCTATAGAAGACGAAAATATGACCTAATCAGGGAGCTCAGCCAAGGCCTCCCTGAAGTACTGAGTCCTAAGCTGCCAAGTCAAAGAAGCACAGCAATCAGGCAGGCATTAAGGAGGGCAGGGAATTCCATGCTAGTCAGTAACCTCAGAAAGGATGGGCGCAGGGTCTTAAAGAAGCCACTGTGTCTGAAGCCTAAAGAGCAAGGGGGAGCAGGTGCCAGGAAGCTAGAGATGTATACAGGGTAGGGCCACACAAGCATGATTTTTCTTTGTCCTATAAGCATTAAGAAGCCTTTAAACAACAGAAGCATGACAATGACCTACTTGCTCTACATTTTGTAATGAATACTTCATTTAGTTGGGTGTAGAGAACACACATAGCACTGGATGTGGGCAGTCCAGTTAGAAGTTACTGGTGGAGATGCAAAAGTGTTACAAGTAAGGAGCTATTCAGGAGGTAGAGTGCACTGGGCTTGATAATAGATTTGCTTATCGGGTGACAGGGAGTGTTGAATGCTACTCCTCTTTGGTTTCTGATTTACCTAACAGATCCCATCTAGTGAGTCAGATAAGAGTGGAAAACAGGCTGGGTGCGGTGGCCCATGCCTGTAATCCCAGCACTTTGGGAGGCTAAGGCGGGCGGATGACCTGAGGTCAGGAGTTCGAGACCAGCCTGGCCAACATGGTGAAACACCGTCTCTACTAAAAATAGAAAAGTTTACCTGGCGTGGTGGTGGTGCCTATAATCCCAGCTACTTGGGAGGCTGAGGCAGGAGAATTGCTTGAACCTGGGCGGCAGAGGTGGCAGTGAGCTGAGATTGAGCCACTGCACACCAGCTGGAAAATGACATGGTGCATGACTGGGGGACTGCGACTGCAGGGAGAGGTGCCCAGCTGCAGGGCAGGAGGGAGGGGCTCTGACCCAGGATCCACCAAGAGACTCTGAACCTTTCCAGGGAACCACTAAGGCCACACTTTCAACTACGACACAAAGTTGCCAGACACTTGGACTCCGTCCCCCAGGCCATCTTCCTTAGTTAGTGACAGTCGTCATTCCCCTGATCAAGCTAAAAACATGTCTTATCCATATTTGTTTGCCATAAATATTTCTATAAATGAATGAATATATCAAATTCAGCTCTAGAGATGAAAAAAAAGCCTAGTGCTCATGTTGCACAGCCAGGGTCTAGCACTTCATCCAAAAGTCTTTATCATTTCATAAAGTGAATAAATGCTATCCTTACATTTCTGACACCACGTCCTCAGCGCCACACATTTTGGCTAGCTCATCGATTCCTTCTTCTCTGATGACCGTTCTGTCAACATCAAAACACGCTGCATGTGCTGAGTAGACGAGCTTCCTTAGCTCTGAGTGGGAGACCATCCTTGGAAGAATTTTCCTCCTACAAGAAAAAAGATAAATGTATTTAAAGACATCAAATAAAATTATGAAAAGATCCCACCTTGTCTACTGAGCCAATGTAATTTGTGTCAAAGTCAGTGCAGGCCAAATAAGAGTGTACTCATGGATTCATTCGTTTTTTTCTTTTTCTTTTTTCTTTTTTTTTTTTTTTTTACCTCCCACACTACACCCATCTTTTTTTTTCTTTTGATGGTGTCTTACTCTGCTGCCCAGGCTGGAGGGCAGTGGCATAATCTTGGCTTACTTCAACCTCTACCTCCCAGGTTCGAGTGATTCTCATGCCTCAGTCTCTTGAGTAGCTGGGATTACAGGCATGTGCCACCACACCCAGCTAATTTTTTTTTTTTTTTTTGTAATTTTTAGTAGAGATGGGTTTTCACCATGTTGACCAGGCTGGTCTTGAACTCCTGACCTCAGGTAATCCACCCGCCTCGGCCTCCCAAAGTATTGGGATTACAGGCATGAGCCACCGTACCTGGCTGGTACCAACATTTAAATATATTTGATGTTGAGGCCAGGCACGGTGGCTCACATCTGTAGTCCCAGCATTTTGGGAGGCTCAGGTAGGCAGATCACCTGAGGTCAGGAGTTTGAGACCAGCCTAGCCAACATGTTGAAACCCCATCTCGACTAAAAATACAAAAATTAGCCTGGCATGATGGTGGGCACCTGAAATCCCAACTACTTGAGGGGCTGAGGCAGGAGAATCGCTTGAACCCGGGAGGTGGAAGTTGCAGTTAGCTGAGATTGCACCATTGCACTCCCAGCCTGGGCGACAGAACGAGACTCTGCCTCTAAATAAATAAATAAATAAATAAATAGGCCGGGCGCGGTGGCTCACTCCTGTAATCCCAGCACTTTGGGAGGCCCGAGGCGGGCACATCATGAGGTCAGGAGATCGAGACCATCCTGGCTAACACGGTGAAACCCTGTCTCTACTGAAAATACAAAAAATTAGCTGGGCGGGTGGCAGGCGCCTGTGGTCCCAGCTACTCGGGAGGCTGAGGCGGAGAATCGCTTGAACCCAGGAGGCAGAGCTTGCAGTGAGCCGAGATCATGCCACTGCACTCCAGCCTGGGTGACAGAGCGAGACTCCATCTCAAAAAAATAAAATAAAATAAATAAATACATTTTTAAAAATAATAATAAAATTAAAAAATAAAAATAAATAAACCACCCAGAGCACCCTCTAAAGCAATAGTTAGATGCTGTCAGAAGGATGTGCCCCCCAACACTGGTCCTGAAATAGACCTGGAGCAGGGGCTCCTCTTACCTTATGCTGGGAGTCAGGTGTTGAAGGTGTTGTGCTATAAGTCTCTGCACCTGCTCCCTGGAGGGCTGGATTAGGGCTAAGTGCTCCGTCAGAGCAGCTTTGAAAGGCACCATCCCGCCCATGGCTCACCGTGTCCTAGGAGGGAGACCCAACAGTCAGGCCAGCCAGGTTCCATGTCCTTGAGGTTAACATGCCTTACTGCCCCAGGTCTGCACAACATCCACCAACAGAAAGATGCTACCAAGAGCCCCACTGTGCAACAGACAGGCTTTGCTGCTATGAGAGCAAGGCTTTGGAATAAACTTTTGAAGGTCTGTATGAAAATAACATTGATAGGTCGGGTGCAGTGACTCATGCCTATAATTCTAAAACTTTGGGAAGCTGAGGTGGGCAGATCACCTGAAGACAGGAGTTCGAGACCAGCCTGGCAAACATGGTGAAACCCCATCTCTACTAAAAATATGCAAAAATTAGCCAAGCATGGTGGTGCATGCCTATAATCCCAGCTGCTTGGGGGGCTGAGGCAGGAGAATTGCTGGAATCTGGGAAGCAGAGGTAGCAGTGAGCCAAGATCACGCCACTGCACCCCAGCCTGGGCAACAAGAGTGAAACTCCGTCTCAAAAAAAATTAAAAGTCACACAAAGGGGTGGAGAGGGAATACTTGCATCAGATGCACCTGGGTGATAACTGAAGCTCTACCTTTTACAGTAATCGGGCAAATTACTCAACCCTCTGAGACTGACTTTTCTTTGTGAAGTAGCTGTTCCTGTGGATGGCTTAAGGGGACTGAAAGTAAAGGTCAGCAGAGTTGAGGATGAAAAGTGGGGATAATAGCACTTACCTGTATCCTGGTACAGATCATATGATGTTGATTTATTTATTTGTGG
>NC_045441.1:44734829-44834978 GCF_002776525.5 Piliocolobus tephrosceles
GGCCCAAATCGTCCTGAAGTCAGCCTCTGCAGGCCTAGGTCCTGCCTCCTAGTGCTGTGTAGGTTAAGCTAATGCCTCACAGCAGGCTTTCCAGGCCAAGCGTTTGCTTTTGTGCATCCTCTCTGTGCCCTCAAATTACTCCAGTCGGTCTCTACAGGCCCAGCTCTTCCTCCCAGCAGCCAAATTATCCTCAATTCGGCCTCTCTAGGACCAACTGTTGCCTTCTGGTGGCTTGTGCAGGCTAAAATCGACCTCACGTCAGCCTCTCTAGGCCCAGCTCTTGCCTCTAAGTAGACTCTCCAGGTGCACAACTGCCTCAAGTTAGCCTCTCCAGGCCCAACTCCTGCCTCCCAGTGGCCTCTTTAGAACCAGCTCATTCTACATAACGGATTTTACAGGCCCAGTTTTTCCCTGTTGATGGCTTCCCGAGGCCCAGAACGTCCCCAAATCGGACTCTCCAGACCCATTTGGCGCTGCATGGTGTTCTCTCCTGGCCCAGGTCTTCTTCCCGTCTGTGTTTATACGCTCAATTCCAACCAGAAAACAACCTCTGTGGACATACCTCTTGCCAAGATCCTGACGGCCTATATAGGCCCAAAACTTCCTTAACGCAAGCTCACCAGGCCAAACTCCGGCCACATGGGGGCCTCTGCAGGCCCAAACCATCCTGAAGTTGGCCCATCCAGGTCTAGCTACTGCCTCCTGACGACCTCTTCAGGCCCCGCCTCTGCCTCATGGCAACCTCCACAGGCCAAGGTCTTCCCCCGGCTGCATATACAGGCCCAACTCCTGCCTCTCAGAAAATAACTTTTGTCTCAGCTCTTGCACACATCCTGCCAGCGTCTGTAGGCCAGATACTGTCTCCAATCAAGTTCTTTTGGCCTCTGCAGTACACAGCTGCTCCTGCCTTTTGGCAGCTTCGACAGGGCCCGTTCCTGTCTCCCAGTGGCTGCTTTAGGCCCAGCTCATTACTCTTGGGGAACGGCCTTTCCAGGCCCCGTCTTTGCCTTCTGGCGGACTCTCCAGGCCCAGAACTCCCTCAGGCCAGCATCTCCAGGCCCAGTTGCGGCCTCCCGGCCTCCTGTCCAGGCCCAGCACTTCCTCCTCCCGGCTGTGGCCGCAGGCCCAACTCCTAACTCACGACAACTTCTTTGGACTCGGCTGCGGCCTAGCTACTGCTCAGTGGCCTTTGTAGTCCCCAAATGTCCTAAAGCCAGGCTCTCCAGGCCCGGCTCGGGACTCATGGTGGCCTCTCCGGGCTCGGCTCCCGCCCTCCAACGATGTCTACATGCTGCAGACTTCCTCCAGCCAGCTCGTCTAGGACCAGCTCGGGCCTCCCAGCGGCCTCTGCAGGCCCAAGCCGTCCCGGAGTCGGCCTCTCCAGGCCCGGCTGCGGCCTCCCGGCGGCCTCTCCAGGCGCGAAACATCCTCAGGTGGGCCCCTCCAGGGCCAGCTCCCGCCTCCCGTCGGCCTCCACAGGACCAGCCTCGGCCTCCCTGGTGGCGGCCGCTCCAGGCCCAGCTCTTCCTCCCGCCTGCGGCCTCCACGGGCCCAACTTCTGCCTCGCAAGCAACAGCCTCTTTGGGCTCAGCTCCTGCCCAGCTCCTGCCAGCCTTTGTAGGCCCAAAAGTCTCTCCCGTCAAGCTCTTCGGGCCCACCTCCTGCCTCCTGCTGGCCTGCACAGATCCAGCTCTGGCTTGAGAACAGCCTCTGCAGGCCCCGCTCCTGCCTCCCCAGGGCCTCTCCAGGCCCAGCTCTCGCCTCACGGCGCCTCCCCGGGGCCATGTTCCTGCCCAGCTCCCGGCAGCCTCGACAGGCCCAGCTCCTCCAACTGCAGTGGCCTGTTTAGGCCCAACTGAGGCCTCTGGCTGCAGGGCCTGCCTCACACTGGCCTCTCTAGGCCGAGGTCCTCCCTCAGGCGGGCCCGGTGAGGCCCAGCTCGTGCCTGCCGTGACGTCCCCAGGCCCAGCTCCTGCCTGTGGGCGGCCTCTCTAGGCCCAGCCTGTGCCTGACGGTGCGCCCTCCAGGCCCACCTCTTACCGGGCCGTGGCCCCCTGGGGCCACGCTCCTGCCTTTTGGAGACCTCTACTGGCCCAGCTCCAGCCTCCCAGTGGCCTCTGAAAGAGGCCAGGCACGTGCCCCAGGGCGGCCATTCCGGGCCTGTCCTTTGCTGCTTTGCACCCTCTCCAGGACCTGAACTTGCTCCAGTCGGCCTCTCCAGGCCCAGCTCTTCCTCCCGGCGGCCTCTGCAGGCCCATGCTGTCCTCGAGTCGGCCTCTCCAGGGATGGCTTCTGCTCCCGGCGGCCCCTGCAGGCCCAACTCGTCCTCCAGTAGGCCTCCGCCGGCCCAGCTCCTGCCTCTCAGCGGCCTCTCCAGCTGCCAGACTTCCTCAGATCTCTCTCTCCAGGCCCAGCTCCTCCTGCCTGCCACTGGCGGCCTCAGGCCCAGCCCCGCTCACACCTCTCAGCGGCCTTCCCGAGCCCCGCTTCTGACTCCTGGCGGCCTCCTCAGGCCCGGGACTTGACCTCCAGTCGGCCTCTGCATACCCAGCCTCCTGCCTCCCGAAGGCCCGCACAGGCCCAGCCTCTGCCTCACAGCGGACTCTCCAGCCCAGCTCTCGCCTCACTGCGGCCTCTCCAGGCCAGAGCTCCTCCTGCCTTTTGGCAGCTCCGACAGGCCCCGCTCCTGCCTCCCAGTGGCCTCTTTAGGCCCAGCTCATTCGTCACGGGGAATGGCCTTTCGAGGCCTCGTCTTTGCCTTTTGGCGGCCTCTCCAGGCCCAGATATTCCTCAGGCCGGCCTCTCCAGGCCCAGTCGCGGCCTCCCGGCCTCCTGTCCAGGCCCAGCTCCTCCTGCTCCCGGCTGCGGCCGCAGGCCCAGCTCCTGCCTCACAGCAACCTCTTTGGACTCGGCTCAGGCCCAGCTCCTGCTCAGCGGCCTTTATAGGCCTCAATAGTCCTGAAGCCAGGCCCTCCAGGCCCAGCTCGGTCCTCACTGGGGCCTCTCCGGGCTCAGCTTCCGCCCTCCGAAGGCGTCTCCAGGCCCCACACTTCCTCCATCCAGCTTCTCTCGGCCCGGCTCGGGCTTACTGGCGTCCTCTGCAGGCCCATGCTGTCGTCGAGTCGGCCTCTCCAGGGATCGCTCCTGCTCCCGGCGGCCCCTGCAGGCCCAACTCGTCCTCCAGTTGGCCTCCGCCTGCCCAGCTTCTGCCTCTCGGCAGCCTCTCCAGCTGCCAGACTTCCTCAGGTCTGTCTCTCCAGGCCCAGCTCCTCCTGCCTGCCACTGGCCTCCTCAGGCCCAGCCCCGCTCACGCCTGTCGGCGGCCTTCCCGAGCCCCGCTTCTGACTCCTGGCGGCCTCCTCAGGCCCAGGACTTGACCTCCAGTCGGCCTCTGCATACTCAGCCTCCGGCCCAACTCCTGCTCAGCAGCCTTTGTAGACCCCAAACGTCCTGAAGCCTGGCCCTCCAGGCCTGGCTCGGGCCTCACAGTGGCCTCTTTGGCTTCAGCTCCCACCCTCCGATGGGGTCTCCAAGCACCAGACTTCCTCCAGCCGGTTTCTCTCGGCCCAGCTCGTGCTTCCCGGCGGCCTCTGCAGGCCCAAGCCATCCCGGAGTTGGCCTCTCCAGGCCCGGCTGCGGCCTCCCGGCGGCCTCTCCAGACGTGAAACGTCCTCAGGTGGGCCCCTCCAGGGCCAGCTCCTCCCCCACCATCGGCCTCAACAGGCCCAGCCTCTGCCTTCCTGATGGCGGCTGCTCCATGCCCAGCTCTTCCTCCCGGCTGCGGCCTCCACGGGCCCAACTACTGCCTCGCAATCAACAGCCTCTTTGGGCTCAGCTCCTGCCCAGCTCCTGCCAGCCTTTGTGGCCCCAAAAGTTTCTCCCTTCAAGCTCTTCGGGCCCACCTGCTGCCTCCCGCTGGCCTGCACAGACCCAGCTGTGGCTTGAAAACAGCCTCTGCAGGCCCCGCTTCTTCCTCCCTTGGGCCTCTCCAGGCCCAGCTCTCGCCTCACGGCGCCTCCCCGTGTCCAAGTTCCTGCCTGGCTCCTGGCAGCCTCGACAGGCCCAGCTCTTCCCTCCGCGGTGACCTGTTTAGGTCCAACTCAGGCCTCTGGCTGCCTGCCTCGCAGGTTTCAGCTCCTGCCTCACACTGACCTCTCTAGGCTGATGTCCTCCCTCAGGTGGGCCTGGTGAGGCCCAGCTGGTGCCTGTCGTGGCCTCTCTAGGCCCAGCTCCTGCCTGTGGGAGCCTGTGCCTGACGGTGGGCCCTCCAGGCCCACCTCTTGCCGGGGGCCTTTCGGCGGCCTCTGCCAGCCCAGCTCCGGCCTCCTGGTTGCCTCTGAATGAGGCCAGGCACATACCCCAGGGCAGCCTTTCCGGGCCTGGCCTTTGCTGCTTTGCTCCCTCTCCAGGCCCTGAACTTGCTCCAATCGGCCTCTCCAGGCCCAGCTCTTCCTCCCGGCGGCCTCTGCAGGCCCACGCTATCCTTGAGTCGGCCTCTCCAGGGATGGCCCCTGCTCCCGGCGGCCCCTGCAGGCCCAACGTGTCCTCCAGTCGGCCTCCGCCGGCCCAGCTCCTGCCTCTCAGTGGCCTCTCCAGCTGCCAGACTTCTCAGGTCAGTCTCTCCAGGCCCAGCTCCTCCTGCCTGCCACTGGCCTCTTCAGGCCCAGCCCCGCTCACGTCTCTTGGCGGCCTTCCTGGGCCCCGCTTCTGACTTCTTGCGGCCTTCTGAGGCCCAAGACTTGACCTCCAGTCGGCCTCTCCATGCCCAGCCTCCTGCCTCCCGAAGGCTTGCACGGGCCCAGCCTCTGCCTCACAGCGGACTCTCCACGCCCAGCTCTCGCCTCACTGCGGCCTCCCCGGGCCAGAGCTCCTCCTGCTTTTCGGCCGCTCCGACAGGCCCAGCTCTTGCCTCCCAGCGGCCTCTCTAGTCCCAGCTCTTTCATCACAGGGAACGGCCTTTCCAGGCCCAGAACTTCCTCAGGCCGGCCTCTCCAGGCCCAGTTGCAGCCTCCTGGCCTCCTGTCCAGTCCCAGCTCCTCCTGTTTGCAGCTGCGGCCGCAGGCCCAGCTCCTGCCTCACAACACCCCCTTTGGACTCGACTCCAGCCCAGATCCTGCTCAGCGGCCTTTGTAGGCCCCAAACGTCCTGAAACCAGTCCCTCCCGGCCCTGCTCGGGCCTCCTGGTGGCCTCTCCGGGCTCAGCTACTACCCTCCGATGGCGTCTCCAGGCCCCGGACTTCCTCCAGCTGGCTTTTCTAGGCCCAGCTCCGGTCTCCCGGCAGCCTCTCCAGGCGCAAAATGTCCTCAGGGGGGCCCCTCCTGGGGCAGTTCCTGCCTCCCATCGGCCTCCAGAGGGCCAGCCTCTGCCTTCCTGGTGGCAGCCGCTCCAGGCCCAGCTCTTCCTCCCCGCTGCAGCCTCCACAGGCCCCACTCCTGCCTCGCAAGCAACAGCCTCTTTGGGCTCAGCTCCTGCCCAGCTCCTGCCTCCCAGCATCCTCTTTAGACCCACCTCATTCGTCACAGGTAACGGCCATTCCAGGCCCAGTCTTTGCCTTTTGCGACCTCTCCAGGCCCAGAACTTCCTCAGGCTGGCTTCTCCAAGCCCGGTTATACTAGCTCCTGTCTCACAATGGCCTCTTCTCGCCCACCTTCGGCGTTATAGTGGACAGTCAAGCCCATCTTCTGCGTCTTCGTGGCCTTTTCTCCCTTTCCTCTTGCCCCACAGTCACCTCTTCTGGATCCATCTTTTTAATCTTTGGTGGTCAAGAGTATTAAGGAGCCTAAAGCTTCCCTGGACCCTTATTTATTGGTAACGTTACAGCAGAGTGACTTAGCAAAACACCTGCCTCTTCTTTTAACCTTGATAATGATTTGTGACAAATTTATAATAAATTTTACCTACATGGTTTCATACTGATTTTTGTTTTATTTAGTGTCTGTTTTTGTTGTTTTTTTTTTTTGGGTGGGAATGGGAATGAGCCTCTGCTTGGGCCCTTTTTCTTCACTCTGGATGTGGTAGCTTCTCACTTCATGTTTTCTGTATTTATATTGTTTACAGTTATGTTTTTTTTTAGGGTCTTGCTCTGTCACCCAGGCTGGAGTGGAGTCGTGTGATCATGGCTCACTGCAGCCTTGGCCTTTTGTCCTCAAGTTCTCCCAACTCAGCATCTTGAGTAGCTGATACTACAGGCACATGCCACCATGCCTGGTTAATTTCTGATTTTTTCTGAGAGGTTGGTTCTCACTGTGTTGCTCAGGCTGTTCCCAGACTTTTAGACACAAGCCATCCTTTTGCCTGAGCCTCCCAAAGTGCTGAGATTACAAGCATAAACTACCATGCGTGGCTTGCTATTTGCTTGTCATGAACTATTAAGAGTTTAGTTTTTGATTAATATACTATTTCTATGTAGATTTATGTAGATATAGATAGTTGAAATTTTTCATGGATACCAATTTTTTCCCTTTTTTTGAGGCAAAGTACCACTTTTCCTTCAGGATGGAGTGCAGTGGTATGATCCCAGCTCACTACAACCTCTTCTTTCTTGGCTTAAGTGATCCTCCACCCTCAGCCTGTTGAGTAGCTGGGATCCCAGGTTCGAGCTGCCATACCCAGGTAATTTTTATATTTCTTGTAGAGAGGGGGGTCTCACCATGTTTCCCGGGCTGGTTTCAAACTCCTAGACTCAAGCGATCCTCCCCCGTCAGCCTCTTGCAGTGCTGGGATTACAGGTGGGAGCCACCACACCTGGCCTACCATTTTCTTTTCATGGATCATTAAGAATTTACTTTATGCCAACACAGTGACTCATGCCTGTAATCCCAGCACCTTAGGAAGATGAGATGTGTGGATTACGAGGTCAGGAGTTCAAGACCAGCCTGTCCAAGGTGGTGAAACCCCATCTTTACCAAAAATTAGCCACGTGTGGTGGCCCGTGCCTATAATCCTAGCTACTCCAGAGGGTGAGGCAGGAGAATTGCTTGAATCTGGGAGGCGGAGGTGGCAGTGAGCTGAGATCACACCACTGCACTCCAGCCTGGGTGACAGAGACTCCATCTCAAAAAAAAAAAAATTACTTTTTTTATTATAATGTAAATATGTAAATATATGTGTATATGTATTCATATGTGAATATATGTGTGTATATATTTTCATAGCATACACACACGCACATATACATTGTGAAATGGATATTTGAATACCTAGAAATTGATAAGCTTCTTCCTGGTTTTGAAACCACCTTTAGCACAAACACGAAAGAAGTACAAACTATCATTATTAATGACAATGGACCAAGATGACCATGAGTCAATAGTACTTTGCACCTCAACCACCTTCCAGCAGAGCATCTCAAAGGGCTGCGTATATCTGAACATCACACCCTTTCACATAAACTAGGATGATTTGTAGTTATTACTTCTTTTAAGACCTCATTGCAATCCTTGTCAGAGTGAAATCAAACTATTTCTCAAATCACAGAGATACTGAATAACAGGTTTGGTCAGGAAATAGGTATTGCATTTGGTTTGTCATGACAAGCTCCTGGCCTAGGCAGATGGAATATAGCAGAAATGTGTGTGTGTGAACATTCTTGCTCACAGATGTGGCTGAGGAAGTGGGGGGTAGAATTTGATAAAACCAGCAGGGAGCAGGCTTCTGGGAAGAGGGCACTTGTTTTGGCAGCAGCTGTGTAACTCTAGAATGAACAAAGGCTTGTAATCCACAGTTTTTCCTCTTCAAAAATAAGGATTATAATTTCTGCCTTGATATGTGGACTGCGTGATTTGCTATATGCAAAATATCTAGTATATAATAGGTGCTGAATTAATACTACTTTCTGTAGCTCATTCTTAATCACTGCTTAATTTTAAAAAGTTTACAATGACTACTGCTTTTTTAAAAATTGTTTGTAATTATTATATAAAATCTAAGTCCTATAGAAAAGTACAAAGCAGGCCAGGTGCTATACCTTACACCTGTCATCCCAACACTTTTGAAAGGCAGGGTAGAAGGATTGCTCAAGGCCAGGAGTATGAGACCAGCATGAGGAACATAGCAAGATCTCATCTCTATAAAAAATTAAAACCCAGTTGTGGTAATATGCATCTGTAGTCCCAGCTACTCGGGAAGCTGAGGCAGGTGGATCACTAGAACCCAGGAGTTTGAGACTGCAGGCTGGGTAACAGAGTGAGACCCTGTCAGAGAGAGGGAGGGGGGAGAGAGAGAGAAGAGAGAGAGAAAAAAGAAAAGTACAAAGAAGACAGTAATAAATCATGAAATTTTCAGCCACCAAGAAATAACTCAACATTAAGTGATATCGCCAGGCCTGATAGCCCATGCCTGGCTGAGGCACGAGAATCGCTTGAGCCTCGGAGGCGGAGGTTGCAGTGAGTCAAGATTCCACAATCCACTCCCAGCCTGGGCAACAGAGACAGCCCTTTTCTGGCAAAAAAAAAAAAAGTTAATAATTTATACCCCTTTTTTTGCAAATACGTAGTTAGGTAAGTTGATATATTAATGCATTAAAAATAGCTTTGCCTGGTGTGGTGGCTCAGGCCTGTAATCCCAGCACTTTGGGAGGCCAAGGCGAGCAGATTGTGAGGTCCGGAGTTAGAGACAATCCTGGCCAATATAGTGAAACACTGTCTCTACTAAAAATACAAAAATTAGCTGGGCATGGTGGCAGGTGCCTGTAATCCCATTTTCTTGGGAGGGTGAGGCAGGAGAATCTCTTGAACCTGTGAGGCGTAGGTTAGAGTGAGCCGAGATCACGCCACTACACTCCAGCCTGGCAACAGAGTGACACTCTTAAAAAAAAAAACAACGGCCGGGCGCGGTGGCTCAAGCCTGTAATCCCAGCACTTTGGGAGGCCGAGACGGGTGGATCACGAGGTCAGGAGATCGAGAACATCCTGGCTAACATGGTGAAACCCTGTCTCTACTGAAAAATACAAAAAACTAGCTGGGCGAGGCGGCAGGCGCTTGTAGTCCCAGCTACTCAGGAGGCTGAGGCAGGAGAATGGCGTAAACCCGGGAGGCGGAGCTTGCAGTGAGCTGAGATCCGGCCACTGCACTCCAGCCCGGGCAACAGAGCGAGACTCCGTCTCAAAAACAACAACAACAAAAACAAATAACTTTACGTATTTTACATGTGTTTTAGTTCAACCATATATAACTTTCATTTTGCTTGATACAACAGAAGCTGAAGAAACTAAAGGTGGGAGAATTTCTGAACTTCAGATAAATGCCTATGTGAAAGTGGTATCTTTTTATACAACATTCATTAAAATTATGAAAAAAGGTAATAAAAGTAACATGATTCTTTTTAATCTGCAGTTTCTATTTTCACCTACAGCTGCTGTATTTTTCGACTTGGTGCATGTTTGAGAGTTTCTGTTTAATGCGTTTATACTTGGATAGCTATTTCTTTTTCTTTTTATTATTTATTTATTTATTTTTTTTTGAGACAGAATCTTGCTCTGTCGCCCAGGCTGGAGTGCAGTGGTGCGATCTCGTCTCAGTGCAACCTCCGCCTCCCAGGTTCAAGCGATTCTCCTGCCTCAGCCTCCTGAGTAGCTGGGATTACAGGTGCACGCTACCATGCTTGGAAATTTTTGTTTTTTAGTAGAGATGGGGTTTCACCATCTTGGCCAGGCTGGTCTCGAACTCCTGAACTCAGGTGATCTGCCCGCCTCGGCCTCTCAAAGTGCTGGGATTGCTGGCGTTCAGCCATCATGCCTGGCCTGGGAGAATATTCTTGATTCATTTTCCTTTTCTTCAGTTTTTCCTTTAACTTCTGACTTTATTGTCGTCTAGCTTTGGCTGGGGTTATGGGAAGCTCTGAGGCTGGCTGGAGGTTCTTCCCACATGTACTTATGTTTTCCTGCCCAAAGGCCAGTGGAGTACTTTCTTTACCATTGAAATTCAATAGCTTAGCCAGGGTTGGCTCCAGGCCAGTCATTCTGTACTAATTTTTCCAGGTATATGGTTTGCCCTTTGACTACTATGTACTTCTCTATCTCTGCACACAATCTTTCTTTCTTTCTTCTTTCTTTCTTTTCTTTTCTTTTCTTTTCTTTTCTTTTCTTTTCTTTTCTTTTCTTTCTTTCTTTCTTTCTTTCTTTCTTTCTTTCTTTCTTTCTTTCTTCTTTCTTTCTTTCTTTCTCTCTCTCTTTCTTTTTCTCCTTCTTTCCTTTTCCTTCTTTCTTTCATTTTTTCTCAATAGGAAAAAAAAATCTAATAATCTGGTTTTAAAATGGGCAAAAGATCAGAGTAGACATTTCTCAAAAGAGACATACAAATGACAAATGGGTATTTGAAAATGTGCTCAACGTCATTGATCATCAGAGAAACAGAAATCAAAACTACAATGAGCTATCATCCTACCCCAGTTAAAATGGCTTATATCCAAAAGACAGGCAATAACAAATTCTATTGAGGATGTGGAGAAAAGGGACCTGGTACATCCTCAATAGAATTGAGGTACACTGTTGGTAGGAATGTAAATTAGTACAACCACTACCTGGTACACTGTTGGTAGGAATGTAAATTAGTACAACCACTATGGAGAACGGTTTGGAGGGTCCTCAAAAAGCTAAAAGTAGAGCTACTTTATGATCCAGTAATCCTACTGCTAGGTATATATCCCAAAGAAAGAAAATCAATATATTGAAGAAATATCTGCATTTCTATATTTATTGCAACACTATTCACAATAGCCAAGACTGGAAGCAATCTAAGTGTCCATCAACAGGTCAATGGATAGAGAAGATGTAGTACATACACACAATGGAGTATTACTCAGCCATGAGAAAGAATAGAATCCTGTTATTTGCAACAACATGGGTAGAACTAAAGATCATTATGTTACCTAAAATAAGCCAGACACAGAAATGCAAATTTTGCATGTTCCCAGTCATTTGTGGGTGCTAAACATTAAAACAACTGAACTCAAAAATAGAGAGTAGAATGATGATTACCAGAGTCTGGGAAGGGTAGTGGGCTGGAGGGGGTGCACAGGAATAATTAATGGGTACAAAAATACAGTTAGAATGAATAAGATGTAGTATTTGGTAGTACAACAGGGTGACTGTAGTAAACAATAATTTATTTCATATTTAAAAATAGCTAAAAGAGGTCAGATGTGGTGGCTTATGTTTGTAATCCCAGCACTTTGGGAGGCCAAGGCAGGTGGATCACCTGAGGTCAGGAGTGCGAGACCAGCCTGACCAATATGGCAAAACCCAGTCTCTACTAACAATACAAAAATTGGCCAAGTGTGATGGCACACACTTGTAGTCCCAGCTACGCAGGAGGCTGAGGCAGGAGAATCGCTTGAACCTGGGGGAGGAGGGTGGAGGTTGCAGTGAGCCAAGATCGCAGCACTGCACTCCAACCCAGGTGACAGAGATAGACTCCATCTCAAAACAAAACAAACAAAACAAAGCAAAAAAGCTGTAAGAGCATAATTGGATTGTTTGTAAAGCAAAGAAAGGACAAACGCTTAAGGTGATGGGCATCCCAGTAACCCTTCTGTGATTATTACACATTACATGCCTGTATCAAAACATCTCATGCACCCCATAAATACATACACCTACTAAGTATCCACAAAAATTAAAAGTAAAGCATTTAAAACTCCCTATCTTGGCCAGATGTGGGGCATCCACCAGTAATGCCAGTGTTTTTTGAGGCCAGGATGGGAGAATCACTTGAGTCTGGGAGTTTGAGACCCACCTAGGCAACATAACAAGACTCCTGTCTCTAATAATAAAAAACTTAGCCAGGCATGGTGGGGCTCATGCCAGTAGTCCCAGCTACTTAGGAGGCTGAGACAGCAGGATCCCTTGAACCCAGGAGGTTGAGGCTGCAGTGAGCTATGATTGCCCCACTGCACTCCAGCCTGGGTGACAGTGAGACCATGTCTCTTAAAAAAACAAACCAATCCTAACATGATCAGACCCTGCCTGCCACCCTCTATTCTTTTCCTCTTGCTCATTGTGCAGCAGGCATCTGGGCTGCTTTTCTGCTCCTGTAAATGCCAAGTGGTTTCCCTCTTCAAGACCTTTGCACATGCTCTCCCCCACCCGAAATGGACTTCCCATACCTCCTGCTGAAGCTGGATTTTTCTCATGTTTCAGACCTCAGCTCCCACATCACCTTGGCAGAGAAATCCACCCTCATCCTGTGGAGGGGGAATCATCCTCCTTTTCATTGCCTCCTCCTGCCGGGTTCTCTCAAAGCAGATACCACACTCAAAAATCAGCTTGTTATTTATTGAATTGCTCATCTGTATGTCCTCTTCCCAAACTCACACCAAATCAGAACAGAGGCTCCCTGCAGGAGGAGTCCCATCTTATTCATTCTCAGAACCTAATACAGTACTTGGCACATAGTAGGCACACAATAATTGTCATTAGAATGAATAAGTATCAAGGGGCCGGCTGTAGTGGCTCATGCCTGTAATCCCAGCACTTTAAGAGGCCGAGGCAGGTGGATCACCTCGGGTTAGGAGTTCAAAACCAGCCTGGCCAATATGGTGAAACCTCGTCTCTACTAAAAATACAAAAATTAGCTGGGCATGGTGGTGCACACCTGTAATCCCAGCTACTGGGGAGGCTGAGGCAGGAGAACCACTTGAGTCTGGGAGGTGGATATTGCAGTGAGCCAAGATTGTGCCACTACAATCCAGCCTGGGTGAAAGAGTGAGACTCCATCTCAAAAAATAAATAAATAAAAAGAGCAAAAAAAGAATGAGTAAGTATCAAGGAAGGGAGATTTTGTGATTTGCCACCTTTACATGGAAATCCTGCTTAACATTGACATTTTCTATTTGATGGTATTTCTATAATAAGAAATTGAAACTAAGGTAATTGAAAGAGAATGAGGTTGGGCACGATGATTCATGCCTCGAATTCCAGCACTTTGGGAGGCTGAAGGGGGAGGATTATGTGAGGGTAGCATTTTGAGACCAGCCTGGGCAATGTACAGAGAACCCTGTCTCTGCAAAAATAACATTTAAAAACTGAACTAGGTGTGCCAGGTACAATGGCTCATGCCTGTAATCCCAGCACCTTGGGAGGTTGAGGCTGGTGGATCACCTGAGGTCAGGAGTTCAAGACCAGTTGGGCCAACATAGTGAAACCCCATCCCTACCTAAAATACAAAAATTAGCCAGTGTGATGGCAAATGCCTCTAGTCCCAGCTAATTGGGAGGCTGAGACAGGAGAATTGCTTGAACCAGGGAGGCAGAATTTGTAGTGAGCTGAGATCAGGCCATTGCACTCCAGCCTGGATAGCAAGAGAAAAACTTCATCAGATGTCGTGGCACGTGCCTGTAGTGCCAGCTCTCAGGAGGCTCAGGGGCAAGAATCACCTGAGCCCAGGAGATACAGGCTGCAGTGAGCCATGGGTGCACCACTGCACTCCAGTCTGAGGGACAGAACTAGACCTTATAGCTAAGAACAAAAAATAAACAAATGAAAAAAACCGGGCACGGTGGCTCATGCCTGTAATTCCAGGACTTTGGGAGGCCGAGGCGAGTGAATCACCTGAGGTCAGGAGTTCAAGTCCAGCCTGGCCAACATGGTGAAACACTGGATGTCTCCAGCCCACAGCCAGAGAGGACCTGAGGCCTGCCAGCAGCCGTGGAAGGGGGTTTGAAAGAGGATTCTGAAGCCTTGAGAGAGCTGCAGCCCTGACTGACAGCTCGATCGTATCCTGGTGAGAGCCTGAGCCAGAGGACACAGCTAACCTCACCCAGATTCCTAGCCCATGGAAACTGTGAGGAAAAAAAATAGTTTATTAAGCTGCTGAATTGGGGGCAATTTTTACCCAATAACAGATAACTATTATAAGGATATTGCTTATTACTCAAAATCACTATATAAAGCCCCTGAAAAATTGAAAGCTGCAACCAGGGAAACACTGAAAATCTCCAAGAACACTGTGTTTCTTCTTGAAGACAGTGAGAAAGCATATACATCTGTTTCCCTTTTAGTTTTGGCCACCAGGAAGCTCAGAGCCAAATTTACGACACAATTTTAATAATTTTGTAAGCCCCTATAGCCTGCTTATCTGTGTTCTGATTCCTGGCTTTTCATTTTATTCTGACTTTTGGTTTTCTTTGTCCTGATTTTATTAGCTCATCTTTATATTTTTCTGTATTATTTGAATTATGGCAAACCACCTCAAATTCAGCTTACAGAGAAGCAAGGCATTCGTAAGTTTTTGTTGTTGTTGTTGAGTCTTTCACTCTATCACCCAGACTGGAGTGCAGTGGCACGATCTCAGCTCACTGCAACCTCTGCCTCCTGGGTTGCAGCAATTCTCATGCCTCAGCCTCCCGAGTAGCTGGGATTACAGGCGCCCACCACTACACTCGGCTATTTTTTTTTTTTTTTTTTTTTTGGTGTTTTTATTAGAGACGGGGGTTTCACTATGTAGACCAGGCTGGTCTCGAACTGCTGACCTCAAGTGATCCACCTGCCTCGGCCTCCCAAAGCGTTGGGATTACAGGCTGTGAGCTACCGCACCAGCCCATAAATCATTTTATAAAAAGTTTTTAAATTCAAAACATAGTTTTGCACATTAAAAAAAAAAAAAAAGTTTTGCACACGTTGAACACAGAGTGCCCAGAGGTGGTAGTAGGAAGATGAGGTCATAGGAGTGTGGCTCTAAAGTTCCGCTCATTGGCCAGGGTTGATTTGGATTGGGTCAGAAATATCAAGCGATAACGACGAAAAAGGGAAAAGGGATGGCAATCCAGAGGGGCCGAGGCCTCCCCCAGTCGCCCACAGTAGCATCCTTGCAATGTGTTCCTTGCACCGGTCCCCTAAGTCCCTCCCGCGCTAGCCGCCCAGCCCCGCCCCTCCCGGGCCCTGCCCCTCCAGACCCCGCCCTTCCCCGCCCCGCCCCTCTCTCGCCCGGGCCCCACCCCTTCCCGGGCCCCACTCCTGGGGCGCACCTTGCGCCCACCCGCCTCAGTCGCCGCCGGCCATTCGGCGTCCCGGCGGTTTCCTGCTCCGCCCTGTCCCTCCGCGCGGGCGCTCGCCTTCCCCGCCTCGCAGGCCTCACTCGGTTCAGGGCGGTTGGGCCGCACGCCTGTCGGGGCGGGGCTGGAGCGGGGGACCGAGCCAATGGGGCGCGGCGGCGGCGGCGGTGGCTGTTGCTGTGGCGGCTGTGTCCGACCCAGACGGGCTGAGATGGAGCCGGAGGGAGATGGAGGGAGGCGGAGGGAGGCGGCGGGAGGCAGTGTCGGCGGCAGCGGCGTAGGGAGGAAGGTGGCGGCGCCTGTCCTGCTGAGGGTGTGGGTGCATGCAGTGTGCGCCGCCGCCGGGATCCAGCTCTCCATCTGCGCCTACCATGTGGAGCTGGAGAAGAAGCGGGACCACCGGCCCTCTGCGACCTGGGACCCTGGATGAAGTGCTCCGCTGCGCTTGCCTCCAGGTAGCCGGCGTTGGGGAGCGGGGCCAGGAGCGGCCGAGCGGGGCGAGCGCGGAGGCCGGGGCCGGGGAGCGCGCGGCTGGAGCTCGGGACTGGAGGCCGCGGGGACTGGGCCGCGGGGGCACTGACGTGGTCGGGCCGGGCGGGGGGCGACCTGAGCCCAGGTCGCGGGGAGGTGGTGGCGGTGCCGCGAGGCCGCCGGGGAGGAATGAGGTGGCAGAGTGCAGCCGGGAGGCCGGGGCAGACGGGGAGCGGTCGGGCGGGCTGGGACCGGGCTGGGCAGGAGCTCGAGGGGGCTGCGGAGGGTGGGTCTCGGCCGGCTTGACAGGTTTCCTGGTTCTCGGGAGGTGGGCCGAGGGTGTGGGACCCTGTCCGCCGCACCCGCGAGACCAGCGGCCACCTCTTGTCCCCACCATCGCTGCAGCGGAGGCTCTGGAGCCGGCTCCGACCCGAGGAGGGTTGCGTTTCCCGCTGTCTTCGTGATGCTGGGTCAGGTGTTTCCGTGGTCAGGCCTCTTTGTACTCCAGCGCTGGTGAGAATTTGCAGACTTACTGGGACGGTGACATTTGCAGATAAACACGAATTTGACCCTATTCTGCAGGAAGGGGGGAAATGGTCTGAGTTCAAGTCTAGTTTAAGCTTCACTGGAGTAAAGGACAAGTATGTTATGTTTATGGCGGTGTTTTACGCATTGGGATGACTTGTAAACATTGTTGCTTATTAATATAATAGGATACCCATAACAGATTTAAAACACACGCCTTGCTAAACTGGAGCTATTGGTTTGTGTTACTGATCATTTTAGTTTTTTTTTTTTTTAATGTTGTAATTGGTTTGTCTGTTAGGTTTTATTTTAATGTATTAAATTTCCCTAGGCAAGTTACTTTTAAAAAGGGGGGAATTTACATTTTAAAAGAGGCTGCCTTTTTTTTTTTTTTTTTTTTTTTTAACACGGGGTGATTAAAAACATAACAGAAGTCGAAGGAATGATTTCAAAATTGGTAGGTTACGATTTTAATAGAGACGATGTCTGATATTTAGATGTTTGTTAACAGTAGTCACATTTGAGCGATTTCTTCCCCTGCTGTTGATTGGTAAATTGGTATGTATCAGAAATGTATAGCTCACTAGTTTATTTCGACTCACATATTGTTTATTACATGAACAAGGTAGCATTGGAGTTTGTCTTGTTATTGGTTACAAATTTTAGGGAGCTGATCTTTCCACTTAGCTTTTTTCATGGACCAGGTACTCTCTCATTTGCTGTTAAACAAAAATCGTGTAGCTTTTTACAGGGGAAATAATTATCATAGGGCCAAATGAAACATTTTAAAAATGTATTTAAAATGTAGGTATCAGGTTACAGGGGAAATACACAGATGTGACAAAAAGCTCACATTTGTTGTTGGTTATTCAGACCAAGGTTAATAGGCTGATTCGACTCTCAGATACTCTTTGAGAACCATTGAGTGTCTTTTATGCAAATATTTTTATGTTATTTTCACTGTCAGAAAGGAGTTTTAAACTTGTAAGTACCTTTCACCCAAAGTTAGTTGAATGAATAAATACATAAGGAAAACATGTAGCAGCACATTTCAAGTATTTAAGAAACAAGAAGAGCTAAAAATAACTTTTGATCCTAGTTTAATATGGAATTTAAGCAGAATTTTTACTAATTTTTGATTTTTTTTTTTGAAACAGTCTATAATAAATGGACCTTTTAACATTGGGGCATGGAAAGAGTACTTTACTGTATGCTTAAGTTGTTTTATTTTTTGAGAGAGAGTCTTGCTGTTGTCGCCCAGGCTGGAGTGCAATGGCGCGATCTTGGCTCGCTGCTACCTCCGTCTCCAGGATTCAAGTGATTCTCCTGCCTCAGCCTCCCCAGTAGCTGGGATTACAGACTCTCGCCATCATGCCAGGCTAATTTTTGTATTTTTAGTATAGAGGGGGTTTCTCCATGTTGGCCAGGCTGGTCTCAAACTCCTGACCTCGGTTGATCCGCCTGCCTCGGCCTCCCAAAGTGTGGGGTTACCGCGGTGAGCGACTGCGCCCGGCCTTAAGAATTTTAAGTTCTTAAAATTGCCGTTTCTTGGCTGGGCGCGGTGGCTCACGCGGCAATCCCAGCCCTCTGGGAGGCTGAGGCAGGTGGATCAACTGAGGTCAGGAGTTTGAGACAGGCCTGGCCAACATAGTGAAACCCCATCTCTACTAAAAAAATACAAAAATTAACCAGGCGTGGTGGCGCATGTCTGTAGTCCCAGCTACTCGGTAGGCTAAGGCAGGAGAAGCTCTTGAACCCAGGAGTCAGAGGTTGCAGTGAGCCGGGATTACGCCATTGCACTCCAGCCTGGGCGACAAGAGTGAGACTCCATCTCAAAAAAAAAAAAAAAAAAGAAAGAACTTTTCTTTAAAAGAGAGAGTTTTGAACCATTTAATAAGCATACACTCTAAGTATTCTCATAGTTATATATCCTGCAATAGCTCTGTGTTTGTGCAGCATAAAACATCAAGTAGTATATTAGAAGTATATATAAGTACATGTAAGACTAAAGGTAACTGGATCTCTTCATAGTTTTCGATGTGAATTTAATATGTTGTGACTGAAAGTGATGTTTCGTTGTATAGCTGTGGACATAAAATAGTTTAACTTAGATGCTTGCTAAAGGAGGACGGGTAAAAATAAGATACGCTAATAAGAAGAGTAAATAACTTATTTGCCATCTATACAGTGAAATTATTTTAAGAAATTTGTTCAATTTGATGAGCCTGTTTAGAAACTACTTGTAAAAATCAAGTAGTTTATAAACTAATCATTTAATAAATGAATTTACAAATCAACTTGTTTTTCAAGTAGTTTATAAACAGGCTGATCAAAATCACATCTGTGCGTATACATATATAATCACATGTATTTGTACATGTATAGACTCATTTTCTTTTGGAAGTGGGTAGACAAAATATTGAAAGTTTTTATTTTGTCAGGCTGAAAGAGACTTTAAATGAAAGCTGATTATTGGAGACCTCAAGTTAGTTTATTATGATAGTGATTGCCATGTAGCAGTACTATTCAAAATGTGACTGTTTTGGGAAAAGACAGTTTGAACCCAGAGGAAAGTTAACAGATGAAAAAGATTCCAAAGAAAGTATCTTCAAGGATCCAGAGTGAGCACGTGATTTTGGATTGCTTAAACTCACTTTATTCTCGTTTCACAATCCCTAAATGTCTTAACCCAAACAGAATAAGGTAGAGATTAATGAGAGAATCTTGAGGGGCATCCGTGTGTAAAGTCCTCTACTACTCTGGGGAGGCATAATGATGGGAAGTTCCAGACTTTTAGATTTCTAAAGAAATATTTTCCCCAAATTAGGAGGCTACAATAGAAATGCTGACTTTTTAATTCTACTAGGTACAGCCAGTAAAAAGAGTAACACACCGCTATCTCCTGTCACCATCATTTCATTTAACAAAAGGATATTTCCATTCAAACAATTTGAAAGAACAGAATCTCTCAGAATAAAAGATCTTTAAATGGGGAATCATTTAGCTATATGGAAAAGTTGACTTTCAGACCAGCCTGGCCAACATACTGAAAGCCCGTCTCTAGTAAAAATACAAAATTATCTGAGCATGGTGGCATATACCTGTAATCCCAGCTGCTCCAGAGGCTGAGGCAGGAGAATCACTTAAACCCTGGAGGCCGAAGTTGCAGTAAGCTGAGATGGCACCATTGCATGCCACCCTGCGTGACACAGCGAGACTCGGTCTCAAAAAAAAAAAGTTTACTTTCATGTTCTTACTATTTCCCATAAATCATTGAAAACTCTGCTGCAAACCTGCACCAGCCTGCCAGCTAACATTAAGTTAGCACCCCCTGCCCCCTTGGTTTGGTACACTGAGCTCAAATCTAAGGAATCTGTGTGGGCTTCCAGCCCTCCCAGTTGTTAGACTTGTAGCCTTATCTTCATGATGCCTCAGTTTCTTATCTTAACTAGGGATTTTAACATCTACTTAGGGCCTGGTGCAGTGGTTCACACCCATAATCCCAGCACTTTGGGAGGCTGACACCTGGCAGAGCTCTTGAGCTTAGGTTTCAGACCAGTCTGGGCAACAGGGAAAAACCTTGCCTGTAAAAAAATACAAAAATTAACCGGGCATGGTGGCGCATGCCTGTATTTCCAGCTTCTTGGGAGGCTGAGGTGTGAGGATCACTTGAGCTTGGGAGGCCGAGGTCCATAGTGAGCTGTGATGGTGCCACTGCACTCCTGCCTGGTTGGTAGAGACAGACCCTGTCTCAAAAAAGAAACAAATAAACCAAAAAAATCTACTCTGCTAGATGAGTGTTAGGATGAAAAGTGATACATGTATGTTCCTGAAATAAAGTTTGTCCTCAGTTGTAGCTGTCACCATTGATTGGAGATGTTCCTTTTTTTTTCAGTGTTTGATAATAAGTGCCTTTAAGTATAAGAAGTTTCTTGTATATACTTGTTTATATATTTGGATATTAATTGTTTTAATGTAGCATATTGCTGACATAAAGATGTGTTCATTTAAAACAATTTTGAAGTTGTGCAAGAGAAACTAATATGCGGAATCTTGCTCTGTCACCCAGGCTGGAGTGCAGTGGCGCGATCTCAGCTCACTGCAACCTCTGCCTCGTGGGTTCAAGTGATTCTCCCATCTCAGCCTCCCGAGTAGCTGGGATTTCAGGCACCCACCACCATGCTTGGGTAAGTTTTGTATTTTCAGTGGAGACAGGGTCTCGCCATGTTGGCCAGGCTGGTCTTGAACTCCTGACCTCAGGTGATCCACCTGCCTCAGCCTTCCAAAGTGCTGAGATTACAGGCGTCAGCCACTGTGCCCGGTTTTAATATGCAAAATACTCTATGTAAGTATTTCCTGTATATTAGACCCCCTCTAAGAAGGGTTTCTATGTAAGCATAGTACAAATGATCTGGAAAGGCTCATAGACTTGGCAAATCTACGTTTCTTAAAACTATAAAAATATAGGACATATACTATAGGGGATTGGTTCCAGGACCCCTGTTTTTGCCAAAATCCTGGCATAGTCAAGTCCCCAGTGTGGGCCCTGCAGAACTTGGGTATATGAAAAATTGGGCCTCCATATATGCAGGTTTCATTCTGCATTTGGTTGAAAAAGGTCCACATGTAAGTGGGCCCACGCAGCTTAAACTCGTGTTGTGTAAGAGTCCACTGCGTTTGAAAATCAAGTCCACAAAAAAGTTGCCATATTTTACAAAATGTTGAATTACTACCTCCCCCATATCAAAATGTTGGATTATTACCTCCCCTGTATCTTAAAGTACAATCTATTTACTACCCCATTGAGATAATGAAACTTTTAGAATTAGAATAGAACCTCGAGCCAGACTTGTTGGTTCACGCCTGTAATCCCAGCTGATGTGGGTGGGTCACTTGAGTTTAGGAGTTTGAGACCAGCCTGGCCAACACGGTGAAACCCTCTCTCTACTAAAATTGCAAAAAATTAGCTGGGTATGGTGGTGGGTGCCTGTAATCCCAGCTACTCAGGAGGCTGAGGCAGGAGAATCGCTTGAACCCAAGAGGCAGAGGTTGCAGTGAGCTGAGATCACACCACTACACTCTAGCCTGGGCAACAAGAGCATTAAAATAAAAAAGCCGGGTATGGTGGCGGGCACCTGTAATGCCAGGGAGGAAAATCACTTGAACCTGGGAGGAAGGGGCTGCAGTTAGCCGAGATCACGCCATTGGACTCTAGCCTGGGCAACAAGAGAAAACTCCATCTCCAGAAAAAAGAACATAGAAGTATTTACTGCTCCTTGCTTTGTCTGAGATTCACAGGTTAAGTGACTTGCCCAACACAGGTTGTTGTTATCTTGGGCAGGATATCTTGGACAAATTGAGACTCGACACCTGGCTTCCAGAGTACTTTATTTAGAGTCCCCTTTGCACCCTACTACCTGAGCCTGGAAGTTCTAGATGAGTTTGAACAACATAGTGAGGCCCTGTCTCTACAAAAAATAGCCAGGCATGGCAGCATGTACTTGTAGTTCTAGCTACTCAGGAGGCTGAGGTGGGAGGATCGCTTCAGCCTGGGAGGTTGAGGCTGCAGTGAATTGTGATCATGCTACCGCACTGCAGAGAGGGCCACAGAGCAGGACCCTCTCTCTCTCAAAAAAAAGAAAGGGTTAAAAGTATATCTTCTTTTTAAAAAATAGAAGGCCAATATAGATATAACAGAAATTGTCATATTGTCAGATTTTCTGCACTCAGCCCTAACAAAACATGCTGCCTTCAACTTTACTTAGTTGAAGACAACTCTATTTAGTTGAAGAGAGAAAAGGTTCTAATTTGGGTTCCCTTTATCCAAGGAGTCTCCACTTTTACTGCGTATTGTTTAAACTGAAAAGAGACTTTGTATTTAATCTCAGATGTCATTAAGTACTTGAAATAAATTAGATTTCTAGTTAAATTAGGAGCTGCTTCAAGTTCTTAATTAGTAGTATATTCAATAGTCAGGAATACACACCATTGTTGTTGAGACGGAGTTTCGCTCTTGTTGCCCAGGCTGGAGTGCAATGGTGCGATCTTGGTTCACTGCAACCTCTGCCTCCTGGGTTCAAGCGATTCTACTGCCTCAGGCATGAGCCACCATGCCCAGCTAATTTTGTATTTTTAGTGGAGACGGGGTTTCTCCATGTTGGTCAGGCTGGTTTTGAACTCCCAACCTCAGGTGATCCGCCTTCCTCAACCTCCCAAAGTGCTGGGATTACATTACATGCATGTGAGCCCCCATGTCTGGCCAGGATACACACTCTTAATTTCATGGTCACCTGTTACCATGAAGCCATTTTCCAGATATGTAAAATCTCTAATTTTCACAAAACCAATATATAGAGTATGTGGCTACTGTCTTTCTTTTTTCGTTTTTTGAGACAAGGCTTCCCTCTGTTGCCCAGGATGGAGTGCAGTGGCATGAACAAGGCTCACAGCAGCCTCGACCTTTCAGGCTCAAGGGATCCTCCCACCTCAGCCTCGAGTATCTGGGACTACAGGTGTGTACTCACTCGCCTGGCTCGTTTTTAGTTTTTTGTAGAGACGTGGGTCTTGCCGTATTGTCTGGATGGGTCCGGAACTCCTGGGCTCAAGTAATCTGCTGGCCTCAGCCTTCTAAAGGGCTGGGATTACAGGTGTGAGCCACCGTGCCCTGCTTGTCTTCTTTTTCAAGTTGGTCAGTTCTCCTTGCAATGAATGCCTTTCCCCTTAAATTTGAAAACCTGAGGAATTACTGACATAGAAAATTTCTGTTTCTTTCTCTCTCTCTTTTTTTTTTTTTCTGAGATGGAGTCTCACTCTGTCACCCAGGCTGAAGTGCAGTGGCTCCATCTGGACTCACTGCCACCTTGGCCTTCCGGGTAGAAGCGATTCTCCTTCCTCAGTCTTCCGAGTAGCTGGGATTACAGGTGCCCACCACCATTCCCAGCTAATTTTTGTATTTTTTAGTAGAAACAGGATTTTCACCATATTGGCCAGGCTGGTCTTGAACTCCTGACCTCAGGTGATCCACCTGCCTCGGTCTCCCAAAGTGCTGGGATTATAGACTATGAGCCACCACTCCTGGCCTGTCCATGGATTTTTTAAAAATGTGCTTTGAGCAATCTAAAATGAAAGCAGTCTACCTAAAATTTTTATTCATATATTTCTACTGTGTTACAGATATTGATTTTGTGGAGCTATGATTTAATAAGATATTTTAACAGTAATGAAACATTTTGTAATTTTGTATATTGTTATTTTCTAAAAAGTTTAGTTATTTAAGTGCAAATACAAAGGACAGGAGTGATCATATTGAAGCACTAGGAAAAAACTTTGTGGGTAAAAATTCAACTTCAAATATGCAAATATTTAACTTCCCATGTGGAAATAATGTCTTTTTACAAAAGAAAAATGAACATATTTGTTTGCAAGGTGTTCTTATACACACATACACACACACACACACATACACGCGCACGCCTTTAGAAATGGTAACCAGGCCGGGTGCAGTGGCTCACGCCCGTAATCCTAGCACCTTGGGAGGCCAAGGTGGGTGGATCACCTGAGGTCAGGAGTTTGAGACCAGCCTGGCCAACATGGTGAAACCCTGTCTCTACTAAAAATACAGAAATCAGCTGGGTGTGGTGGCATGCGCCTGTAATCCCAGCTACTCGGGAGGCTGAGACAGGAGATTGCTTGAACCTGGGAGGTGGAGGTTGCAGTGAGCCTAGACTGCACAATTCTACTCCATCCTGGGCGACAGAGCAAGACTCTATCTCAAAAAAAAAAAAAAAAAAAAAAAAATGAATATGGTAACCAATCTATATTCTTTTTAGGTGATCTTTGAAAAACAAAAGCAAATCTATCTGCAAACACATCTAGGTGGGGCAAGAGTGTGTGAAAATGGGACATTAATTAAGATTGATTGATGGAATAAGTGATGTAGAAAGTAGACAAAGTCCCTTCCACAATTTTGATGAAAGTTCTTTTAATTTGTCTCATCACTCAGCTTAATAAGAAATAAAATTGAAAATAATTTACATTGTCCTACTATTTACATTTTACTAACTCCATATGTGTAGAGGCGTAAGGGATTTTTAGAAGAGAAACAAAGTTGAGACTTTTAAACCTGAATTTGGATAAAAGATGAATCTTCAAAAGTATTGATAATTTTGGAAAACAATTTTTAAGAAAGGCATGACAGCCAGTGATTATCTAGTTAGGCAATTTGTTGCCAGGAATTGTGAAGCTTTACTATAAAAACTATAGGATGAACGATGAATCCTTGATGCTGAGATTTTATTTGTCTTCTTTTTTAATAGGTGGACATTGTACCACTGATTACCAAAGCAGACACAATTTCTAAAAATGATTTACGGATGTTTAAGAGTAAGATAATGAGTGAATTGATTAGCAGTGGCATCCAGATATATCAGCTCCCAACAGATGAAGAAACTGCTGCTCAAGCAAACTCCTCAATTAATATAAGTTTCAGTAACAATATCTGACAAAGAGGCTATAAATGAGTGTTTATCCAGAATCTAGTGTGAGAATTTTTACATTTTCTTTATTTTGAAAAGCCTCTGCTGAGAATTGATTCTTTGGAAGCAGATTTATTTAGATTTAATTCAAACACCGTGTTCCTCAAGGATATTGGCCTATAATTTTCTTCTTGGAAGTATATTTTCTTGCTTTGATATCAAGGGGATGCTGCCTCATAAAATGACTCTGAAGGTGTTACCTCTTTTTTCTGTTTTTTCAAAAAATTTGAGGATGTTATATATTAAAATTTATTTGAATGTTTGGTAGAATTTACCCATGAAGTAATCTGGTCCTAGGCTATATTTTGGAGTTTTGAAAAATGACTTCTTTAGTTTCTCTATTTGTTATTGGTCTTTTAAGCTCTCTATTTATTCTCCATTCAGTCTTGGTAGGTTATCTGTTTCTAGCCATTCCACCATTTCTTCCAAGTTGTCAAATTGGTTGATCTATAATTGTTCATAATACTCCAGTATAATTCTGTTTATTTCTGTAAGAAATAAATTTCTGTAATAAGTTGTAATATCTTCTCTTTCATTTCTTATTTTATTAACATGTTCTCTATTTTTGCCCTTAGTCAAAGTAAGGGCTTTGATTTTGATTTTTTTTCCCCAAAATCAACTCTTAGCTTAATTGATTATTTTTTTTTTGTTTTATTTTTTGAGCTAGAGTCTCACTCTGTTGCCCAGGCTGGAGTGCAGTGTCCCGACCCGCGGACAGTCGAATGGGCCCTGGAAGGGGGAGTGGGAATGGAGGAGACAAGAAAACACGAGAAATGGAGACAAGACAAATAGCCTGATCAAGTCTCGTTTAATAATGGTGGTGCGATGCCTTATATAGGCTGGCAGGGGAAGAGGTTGGGCCAGGGCGGTGACGGGGGCCGGGTCTTCTCAAATTACAATTGCGCATGCGCCGTGGGTTTGTAATTTTCCCGGGCGCGGGATTGCACCTGCGCAGTAGGCTGCATATGTTTCTGGGCGTGAAAAGGTCGGCAGGCGCGGGAAAGGTTTGGGCGCACGCGGGAAAGTTTTGGGCGCACGCGGGAAAGGTTTAGGCGCGCGCGGGAACAGTTTATAATGAAGAACCCGGAAATGTGCCATTTTGTCTCCGCTTTGCGGAGATCAAGCAACAGAGGTCGGCTAACTCCGGGCCTCATGGCTCCGGACAGGTTCCCCTTTTTTTTATATATAATTGTGGCTAGAAGATTGTCCCTCGGGAACTGCGCCTGTCTTAGGTTGGAGTAATACATCTCATCACTGGTACCCGTCATGGGATTAGGCAGTAGCTTATGACGGCCCTCCTGTCTTAGGTTAGTGAGAGATGATGCTCTCTTACCCGTCATTGGCTGTCCAGTTCAGCGCATAGGGAAGGTGGTCATAATGGGTGTGAGTATGAACCACCGCGCCCTTCTTGTTCTAGGCGATGATAATGGACCTGTATAGGCTTCGCTTGGATAGCCTCCACTTGTTGCTTAAGGAATGTCATGAGCTTATTGAAGACCAAAGGTCCTACAGAGAGTAAGAGCAATAGGCAAAGCAGGGGGCCCAGGAATGGCATAAGATAGGGAAGGAGTCCATGAAACCCAGTCCAAAACGGGTTATCGGTTATTTCTTTTCGTCGTTTTTCTAGGTCTTCTTGTAGACGCCTGATTTTATCTCTGATGATTCCGGATTTGTTGGCATAGAAAGAGCACTTCTCCTGTAAAGCCAAGCAGATGCCTCCCTGTTCTGCAGTTAGTAAATCTAGGCCTCTTCTATTTTGGAGCACTACTTCTGCCAGAGAATCTACCCGATCTTGTAAATCTTGTATAGTACTTGACATGGCCTGCATATCTGAGATCAGTTGGCGAGACAATTTGGTGTATTGAGTAACAGAAACCCCCAGGCCTGTAGCCCCAGTTACTATGGCAGTAGTTATGCCTAATCCTGCAAGTAAGGGGATAAATTGTATTGCCCTTTTGTTTCTTCCTAAAAAGTGACCTATAGCTGGGATAGGTAGAGGTTCATCTCCAGGGATAATGTCTATGTCTGGCAAAAGTGTGGCTAAGACACAGTGTCCTGTCCAGTTAGTAGGTAAATAGGTATAAGCCCTATTATTGCCACATATAAAAACTGAGGTGTTTGGGGCACACAATGATTGGGAAACATTTGCTATGGTGGAGCAATTATTAAACTCATTGAATCCTACATCAAGGTCATAAGTGTTATTAAGGGGAGGGGAGTAGATGCAAGAGGAACTAGGAAATTCTAAAGGCTGTACTTTAAGGGGAGGAATTATGGTGCAAAGGGTATTGGATGTATAATTTAAGTCATTGCTGGGTATGGCAAGAGGGACGGGATCTCCTGATTGCAGACACAGCCAGCAGTCATTAGCTAGACTAGAGTTGGAATTGTTAAGCAGGTTATGAGTAGCAGTGAGGAGGTCAAAGGTCTGGGCATCAATTTTCTCTTTCCCTCGGGCTTTGGGCAAGGCCAAGGGGTGGTAGTGAATTTCCGGGTACAGGGACCTTTGCAACTCTTTGAGTTTTTTGTTTACCCTAATTTCTCGGACCTTGTCTTGTGGTCCTCCTCCGTCAGAGATATGAAGAGGGGGGCGAGTATTCCAGCAGACAGGCTGTCCTACAATTCCAGCACAGCCAGCTGATACAAGGTTATTGGTATTTCCTACAACTGTAGGGACATTACCAGCCCCTATGGTAGGGGTTCTAGATCTTGTTAAGATAGCAGTATAGTATGTTTTACCGCCAGAGGTACATTCTAGATAAGTAGTGTAGCAGGAACTATGCATAGCAGTCTCAAATGTGTCACAAGGGCAGGTTGTGGTATCCCCTCCGCTAAATAATCTTGGGGTTGACACACACCTCCACTTAAGAGAGTCACTAGACAGGTATGCTGTGTAAGCAGAGCAGGACACAGCTGAGATGTACGTATTTGGAAGGGAGGCCACATATCCCCCATAACAATCACAGGGCTTACCATATCGTTGTCGTATATATTTACGGGCCTCATGGGGATTACCGAAGCTGGCATAAACCTGGAATGCTTGGCAAATCAGCACCATGGTCCAGAGGAGCTTGTAGTTGAAATTCATCTCTGCAATAGAGGAAAAGAGTACTCTCAGGGAGAAAATTACTCCCTGGATTGGCTATTGTTAGGTACCTGTCTTACCAGTCGCTCTGGTAGCCATCTGGCTGCATCATGAGTTTGGGAAAAAACACAAACTGAGCCTCTTCCCCAGATTAACACTGGGTCTGGACCACGCCATGTGTTGTCTAAGGGGTCTTTCCATTTAACCATGGCAAATTGTTTTTTGGACTCGGAATGCCAAAATCGATCGGCTGCTGATCTGTTCAGGTTATCCAAATTTTAAAAATTTAAAATAAAAAGTGTGTGATTAAGGATATTTCTAGGGGTGCCCTTAGTAGGGTACCATTCTCCCTTTTTTATTTTGTCAATGGTGGTTTTTAAGGAGAGGTGTGCTCTTTCAACTGTTCCTTGTCCTTGAGTGTTATAGGGAATTCCAGTAATGTGTTTTATTTGTAATTCGAGGCAGAAGTCTTGAAAGGCTTTGGATGTATAGCCAGGACCATTGTCTGTTTTTAGTTGTTTAGGCTTTCCAACTATGGAAAAACAGTGTAGTAAATGAGCTATGACATGTTTGGTAGCTTCTCCTGTTTGTAAGGTGGCTAGTATAAATCCACTAAATGTATCTATACATACATGAACGTATTTTAAGTTACTGAATTCTGAATAATGGGTGACATCCATCTACCAGATCATGTTGGGAACTAGTCCTCTTGGGTTAATTCCTAAGTGAGGGACTGGCAGGTATATTATACAGGTCTGACATTATTTAACTATTTGTCTTGCTTGTTCTCTAGTTATTTTAAACATCAGTCTCAAAGTTTGAGCATTAAGATGGTGTAAGGCATGAATAACCTGTGCTTGGGCTAGGTTTGTATTTGTAGCTATGGCTCCCGTCTTGGTTGCCATATCAGCCAGTTGGTTGCCCTGGGATAGAGGTCCTGGTAATCCTGAATGAGCCCTGATGTGTCCAAGAAAAAAGGGTGTTGTTCTGTCATGTATTAATTGTTGGCATTGTAAAAATAACTTGGCTGTGTTTGACACATGTTTGATTTGTGCTACAGTCTCAAGTAAAGGTATTGAGAAAGCTAAGTATGCACTGTCAGTATAAATATTAAGAGCCTGATCAGGGAAGGCTGACAGAACCGCGATTAGGGCCTGCAATTCTACTAACTTAGCCGAGGTATGACTAGTTTTGAATTTAAGAGTGGTGTCAGCAAAAGTATATGCAGCAGTTCCTGTGGATGACCCATCAGTGAATACTAATAAGGCATTGTCTAAAGGTGTTTTACTGATGACACGAGGGAAGACAAAAGCATGTAGCTTACAAAATTGGATAAGCTTATTTGGCGGGTAATGGTTATCTAAGTTACCGGCATAAGAGGCGCAAGCAATCGGCCATGTTTCAGTGTTTTGCATTACCCAATGGATTTGTGGCTTAGAATAAGGTTGTATGATTGTAGAGGGTTCAATTCCAAAATATTTTTTGCTATTGTCTCTACCTAAGATGATTAAATCTGCTATGGCATCATAATAGGGGAGTAATACCTTTTTGGGTGATGAAGGCAAATGGACCCACATAATAGGGTTATTTTGCCAGAATAAACCAGTAGGTGTTAGTGTTGTGTTAAAAATTAAAAAGGTTAATGGCTTTGAATAGTTTATGTGGTAACAAATTGCTCAGCAATGGCCGCCTCTGTTTTATTAAGTGATAAAAGAGCTTCTTTTGATAAAGACCTAGGGGATTTAGGGTTGGGGTCACCTCTCAGGGTGTTGAATAAGGGTTTTAAGTCTCCCGTGGTGAGTTTTAAGTATGGCCGGAGCCAATTTATGTCTCCAAGGAGCTTCTGGAAATCATTAAGGGTTTGTAACTGATCTTTACGGATTGGTAATTTTAGGTCCATTTGTTTGAAAACCTAAATATGTATAAGGGTTTTGTAGCTGTATTTTTTCTGGAGCTATTTGTAATCCTGCTGTGGTTACTTCTTGTTTGAGTTGAGCAAAACATTGTAAAACTTGTTCTCCCATTTTGCCTGCTATTAGGATATCATCCATGTAATGTATAACGTATATTTGTTTCCATGTCTCTCTAACTGAGTGTATGGCTGTAGCCACATATTTCTGACATAAGGTGGGACTGTTGGCCATCCCTTGAGGTAATACTTTCCATTGGTATCGCTTCATTGGTTCTTTAAAATTTATAGATGGTAAGCTAAAGGCGAATCGTTTTTGGTCAGTGGAATGAAGGGGAATTGTAAAAAAGCAATCTTTAAGGTCTATGATAATTTTAAAATATCCTTGTGGGATTGCTACCGGAGAGGGTAGTCCGGGCTGTAGAGCACCCATAAGTATCATGGTAGTATTTATTGCTCTTAGATCTTGTAGGAGCCTCCATTTTCCAGGTTTCTTTTTTATGACAAATATGGGGGTGTTCCAAGGAGAGCTGCTTTCTGTAATATGTCCTGCCTCTAATTGTTCCTGCACTAACTGTTGGGCAGCGGCAAGCTTCTTATTGGTTAGTGGCCATTGATCAACCCAAACGGGTTCATCTGACTTCCAAGTGATTGGGTCAGCACCTTTTTGGGGTACAGGCATGTCAACGGCCACGGTTAAAAATTTCCAAGCCCCCTTTTATCCAGTTTTCCTATGGCTGGGATTGGCTGTAAAATGCCATCTTCTCTTTTTCCTAACCCTTTCCCAGGGTGGTAGTCCTGAGCCAACATTTCTGCAGTAACTATATCATTTGGACTGCACATCATGACCCTCATTTGGGAGAGAAGATCTCTACCCCAAAGGTTAACAGGCAAATCAGGGATAACAAATGGCTTAATGAGACCGGAATTACTTTCTTGATCTCTCCAGGTGAGATATTTGGAACTTTGTCTAGGGTTATTACTTTGCCCGATTCCTCGTAAATTTGTTAAGGTCTCTGAAGTGGGCCAACTGGCGGGCCAATCTTGTTGTTTAATAATTGTTACATCGGCCCCTGTGTCTATTAGTCCTGTAAGTAATTTTCTGTCTAGCCATAAGGTGAGAGAGGGTTTTTGATTAGTAATGGGCTGTACCCAGTAGATGTCTGAGGATCCAAATCCTCCTTCCCCTCTCGAAGGTGATTGTACCTTATTAGCTGTTTTTAACAATGGTAACAGGGGCAACTGTGCTATTCTATTTCCTTGAGGAATGGTGATGATGTTGCTAATGGCCTTGGCCATATTTTGATTTCTCCTGTATAATCACTATCAATTATTCCCGGAAAGACCTGTAGGCCTTTTATAGTGGCACTGCCTCTTCCTAGGATTAATCCAAACCTGTTTGAGGGTAGGGGCCCATATATACCCCAGTACCTAAGGCTTGGGGTCCCATTTCAGGGGTTAATACTGTGTGGGAGGTGGAACAGAGGTCCAATCCTGCGCTTCCTGGGGTTGCTCTGCTAAGTTGTGTAACGGATTGTTGTTGGTTGGTATAAAACTGACCGCCCCATAAGCTTGTTTCGGGGCCTGGGGCTGGCCCCTTAATCCGTTTCCCTGCTGAGGTATCAGGGGGTTTCCTTGATTGTCAGTTTTAGATTTACATTCATTGGCCCAATGTTTCCCTGTTTTACATTTAGGGCAAAGACTTGGAGCTTTCACCTCTAAGGTCTTAGCTAGCTCTCCCTTACAATCTCTAGCGAAGTGTCCTATCTTTCCGCATTTAAAGCACCCCTTGCTATTTTTATTTTGACTAGCGAGGAAGTCTTTTATGGTCTGTCCACTAAAGGCTGCAGCCATTGCTAAACCCTGTTGATATGAGGGTCCTATATCTGAACAGAGGCGAATGTAGCCTGTTAAGTGTGTTTTTTTTCTATAAGGTCTGATTGCTGCTTGACAAGCCGGGTTAGCATTTTCATAAGCTAATTGTTTTACATAATCCACTCCTGCCTCGGCATTTCCAAATATTCTGCTAGCTGTGGTTAGAAGTCTGTGTACAAAGTCTGTGAAAGGCTCATCAGGTCCTTGTTTGACCCCCGTGAGCGAAGCTCCTGGATCCTCCTTAACAGGGAGTTTTCTCCAGGCTTTGGTAGCCGCTGCTTGGATTTGAGAAAACAGTCTGGGATTGTACTGCATCTGAGCATCGGTTTCTGTGTAGTTACCCAATCCAGTTAGCATATCAAAATCCCAACCATTTCCGCCTTGTTGGTTTCTCTTGGCCGTATCTCTACAATTTTCATAAAATTCTGACTTCCAAATCAGATGGTCGCCTCCGGAAAGAACTGCTCTAACTAAGGTATTCCAGTCTGTGGGAGTGAGCCAATTTTTGGCCACAGATTCTACTATGGCAATGGTATACGGAGCAGTAGCTCCATATTGGGAGACAGCGGTTTTTAGTTCTTTTATAACAGTAAATTCAAACCCATTGTGGTGCCTCCAGGCCTGGCCCTGTCCATCTGTAGTTTCAGTTACTGGAAAGACGTCTCGAGGAGAGGACTCCTCCCTATCCCTGTTACCAAACGGCCTTCCTTTTGGGATATGTTGTCCGGGTCTCTGAGGGTGAGAGTGTTTTTCTATTTCTTTAGGGTATTGAACGCTCTCATTTCCTGTCCTTAATTTTTGTAATCTAGTGATTAAGGACTGATGTAGCTCTTCGAGCTTTATTTGCTCTTCAAGTTGTGCAATCTTTTCTCTAAGTTCTTCTTTTGGGTCTATTACTGCCATAACTGTGGGGGTGGAAGCCATGTTACAGGGAGCGGAAGCCTTGTTATAGGGAGGGGGGTTTGTAAGAGACTGTGGCCAGTCAGAATTATGATGTTTTGCTGCCTCTTCCTCTAAGTTACCCCAGTCTACTTCTGAAGGGTCAGGGTTATTTTTACCTTTATTCTTATTAGCTGTAGCTAAAACTGGGTACTTTTTGGCCTTTTTATTTGATGTTTCTATATTTATTATTGAGGGGACCCCAGCCTCTTCCTCGTTGCTTTGTAGCGATATAAGGTCTATTTCTTTGTTAGGTGTGGATTTTTTGAGGTCGGTTTGGGAGCTGCCTCTTCATATTTCCTCAGTCTGAGTAACCACTGCCATTACCTCAGGATCTTTTTCTCTTTCCTTTTTATCTGTTATATCTCTGAAAAGTTCCAATAGGAAAAGGCTGTCACCGGGACCTTCTCTGGTCCAAAAGTACTATAATAATCTTGAAAACAGTCTCCCACCCTACACCATCTCTTTATGTCAATGGTCCCCTCTTGCGGAAACCAAGGGCAGGTATCCTTTACAAAATCAAAAAATCTAAACAAATCATTACTTTTAACCTTTACTCCTCGTGTTTTTAAAGCCTCTTTTAACTGTCCTACATAAATCTGATGTTGGCTTAATTCTTGTCCCATAATTGGGCACTGTTACTCACCTCTGGTTCTGATGCGGCAGGCTCCCGCAGCGTCCGGAGGAGTTTTTCTTCCACTTTTAATTTCGGCAGACTTTAGTGCTGTCTTCCTCACCTTTTCCCCCGTGTCCAGATCCCTGTTCGGGCGCCAGGTGTCCCGACCCGCGGGACAGTCGAATGGGCCCTGGAAGGGGGAGTGGGAATGGAGGAGACAAGGAAACACGAGAAATGGAGACAAGAAAAATAGCCTGATCAAGTCTCGTTTAATAATTGTGGTGCGATGCCTTATATAGGCTGGCAGGGGAAGAGGTTGGGCCAGGGCGGTGACGGGGGCCGGGTCTTCTCAAATTACAATTGCGCATGCGCCGTGGGTTTGTAATTTTCCCGGGCGCAGGATCGCACCTGCGCAGTAGGCTGCATATGTTTCTGGGCACGAAAAGGTCGGCGGGCGCGGGAAAGGTTTGGGCGCGCCGGGGAGAGGTTTAGGCGCCCGCGGGAAAGGTTTAGGCGCGCGCGGGAACAGTTTATAATGAAGAACCCGGAAATGTGCCATTTTGTCTCCGCTTTGCGGAGATCAAGCAACTGAGGTCGGCTAACTCCGGGCCTTATGGCTCCGGATAGTGCAGTGGCACAATCTTGGCTCACTGTATCCTCCATCTCCCAGATTCAAGCGATTCTCCTGCTTCAGCCTCCTGAGTAGCTGGGATTACAGGAGCGTGCCACCACGCCTGGCTCATTTTTGTATTTTTAGGTCAGACAGGGTTTCACCATGTTGGCTGGGCTGGTCTCGAACTCCTGGCCTCAAGAGATCTCCTGGGATTACAGGTGTGAGCCACTGTGCCTGTCCAATTAAAATTTTTTTAATTCTCTATTTCATTTATTTATGCTCTAATCTTTGTTATATCTTTCCTTCTGCTAATTGATTGATTGATTGATTTGGTGTAAGATTAGGTTGTTTATTTGAGATCTTTTTGGGTTTTTTTTGAGATAGAGTATCTTTCTGTCGCCCAGCCTGGAGTGCAGTGACGCAATCTCGGCTCACTGCAACCTCCGCCTGCCAGGTTCAAGCAATTCTCCTCCCTCAGCCTCTTGAGTAGCTGAGACTACAGGCATGCACCACCATACCCAGCTAATTTTTTTTGGTATTTTTGGTAGAGATGGTGTTTCCCCATGTTAGCCAGGCTGGTCTTGAACTCCTGATCTCAGGCAATCCACCTGCCTCAGCTTCCCAAAGTGCTGGGATTACAGGCATGAGCCACCATGCACAGGCGAGACTTTTTTTAAGAGATGTAGGTGTTTACTACTATAAACTTCCTTTGTTTTTTATTTTAGATTCAGAGGGTGTAAGTGCATATTTGTCAAATAGATATATTGCATAATGGTGAGGTTTAGCTTCTAGTGTAACTATCCTGAGATAGTAAACTTTGTACCAAACAGATCTTTTTTTTTTTTTTTTTTTTTTTTTTTTTGAGACATGGTCTCACTGTGTTGTCCCAGCTGGTGTGCAGTGCCGTGATCACATCTCACTACCAGTAGATAATTTTTTCACCATCGACCTCCTTCCAATCTCTGCCTTTTGGGGTCTCATTATCTATTTTGTTTCCATCTTTATGTCCTTGTGTACTCATGTTTTAGCTCCTGCTTATGAGAACATGTGGTACTTGATTTTCTCTTTCTGAGTGATTTCACTTAGGATTATGGCCCCCAACTCCATCCATGTTACTGCACAGAGCATGATTTCTTTTTTTTTTATGGCTGCATAATATTTCATGGTGTAGATGCACTACATTTAAAAAATCCATTCCACTGTTAATGGACATTTAGGTTAATTCCATGACTTTACTATTATGAGTAGGAATGTAATACACATATGAGTGAAAGTGACTTTTTTATATAATGTTTATTTTCAGGTAGATGCCTAGTATAATCACGGGGTCGAATGGTAGCTCTATTTTTAGTGCTTTGAGAAATCTCTATATTGTTTTTCATAGAGTTTGTGCTAATTTATGGTCCCACCAACAGTGAATAAGCATTCATTATTCTCTGCATCCACACCAACATCTGTTGTGTTTGCAGTAATAGCCATTCTGACTATGTAAGATGATATTTGTGTGTGTGTGTGTGTGTGTGTGTGTGTGTGTGTGTGTGTGTGTGTGTGTGTATTTGAGACAGAGTCTCACTCTGTCACTCAGGCTGGAGTGCAGTGAAATGATTTCAGCTCACTGCAACCTCCACCTCCTGGGTTCAAGCGATTTTCCTGCCTCAGCTTCCGGGGTAGCTGGGATTACAGGTGCTCACCACCAAGCCCAGCTAATTTTTGTATTTTTAGTAGAGTTGGGGTTTAACCTTATTGGTCAGGCTGGTCTCAAACTCCTGACCTCAGGTGATCCACTCGCCTTGGCCTCCCAAAGTGCTGGGATTACAGGTGTGAGCCACTGCACCCAGCCTTTATTGTGGCTTTAATTTGCATTTCTCTGATGATTGGTGATGTTGAGCAAGTTTTCATATGTTTGGTGGCCACTTGTGTGTCTTCTTTTAAGAAATGTCTGTTCATATCCTTTGCGGTCTTTTTAATGGGGTTGTTTATTCTTGGTTGTTGTTGAGTTGTTTGTGTCTTTGTATATTCTGCATATTAGTCCTTTTTCAGATGCAAAGTTTGCAAATATTTTGTTTCTATTGTATAGATTGTCTGTTTTTTTTTTTGTTTTGTTTTCGTTTTTTTTTTGTTGTTGTTATTTAGTTTTTATTTCATAATCATAAACTCAACTCTGCAATCCAGCTAGGCATGGGAGAGAATAAGGAAAACATGGAACCCAAAGGGAACTGCAGTGAGAGCACAAAGGTTCTAGGATACTGCGAGCAAATGGGGTGGAGGGGTGCTCTCCTGAGCTACAGAAGGAATGGTCTGGTGGTTAAGATAAAACACAAGTCAAACTTACTCGAGTTGTCCACAGTCAGCAATGGTGATTGTTGGGGCCCGTGCCAGAGGTGGTGGAGAATGAACAGACACAAGAGACAAAGACAAACAAAGAACATGGCGGCCCCGCCTAGAGCCTCCGCCTCACTTTATTTATACTCCATAAACCCCACGTCAGCAGAAATAATACAATGCAAAACAAACTTTCTGCACCCAGATGTAACCTTCTGCTTAGTTCCTTGTCTCTAAACTTTTTCTTATTTGTCCACCTTCTTGGCGCCTACTAGAGTTCATTAAAAGTTCAACTAGAGATAGTGTCCTTGACTACTGGAGTTCATTAAAAGTGCAACTAGCTAGAGATACTGTCCTTGAGCCTTATTTATTCTTAGCATATTATTTTCAATGGCCCCTGCATTTCCCCCTTTTTGTTTTGCCTCAATCCTAGAAAGGTGGCCCATATTTGTTCCTGTGGTTTCCTTTGTTTTTGGATGTGACGGAGGGAGCATCGGATCACCATGAAAAGCAAACCCAATCCGAGTGCCCAAAGCAAGATACTTCCAGAGATGGTAGAAATCCATGTTTTCATCTGGGTCCATGGATCAAGGGCAGCAAAGAGTTGACCCAGCTCCTGCAGGGTAGTTGCTCCAGACAATACATGTAGTTGTTGTCAAAATGCTTCGGAAATGTTTCGACTGAGTTCTTGAATGTCCAAACTAATATTTTTATGGCCTATTAATAATCTTCGGATTTCTGTCCAATTCTGAGAAACATTAAAAGGCACAGGTGTTACGCAAAATTGAGTGGAGTTCCAATCACATTGCAATGTTATCCGCGTACTGAGAACAGTAAGCTGATCTCCAAGCCACGTTAAGGCTTGTTCCACGTTGTCCAATCTTTCAGCGAGTTGGGAGTCAATGTTCCGTTGTTGCAGCCACAACCGGTGAGATTGTTCATACCATTGCTGTACAAATTCAGCATTTTGTATGCTCTGATGTAACCCGAGCCCTGCCACAGCCGCAGTGGAGGCAATGGCAACAAGGCTCATCACCAAGGCAATTGTAAGTCCAAGGGCATGACGGGTCCGCTGAAGGGAAGTTCAAACATAAGTCTCAAGAGGTGATGCCCCCCACGGTCATGTCAGATTGACAGGTAGCCAAATTTCCTTACGAGCCCTGAGGATCTAAATATCCCCCGTAAAACTGCGCCACCAGGAATGATTGAGGCAAGACAAAAATGTACATGTATCTTTACAATTAACAATCCCTGTATCATTATCCCATGCTAAGTTCCCCACTAACAATAGGTAAGGCTTTTGGACACAAGCAATAATATATCAGGAGATATTTCGATGTAATTGAATATGAAAGGGGTTATTCGGGTTAGAAAGATTAAGAGACATATTTCCCACAAAAGTACTAATAGCATCACCTGCAGCTAATAACTTCCAAAGATGAATCTGTACTTTTAAAGAGTGTTTAAGATGAGGCATAGGTGGTGACAGGCCTCCTTCATGCCATACCAAAGTTTCATTACTGTCAGCGGCAATACTTTTATTTACCCGGTGCCATTTCAAAGGTATGTGACTAAATTTTGTTTGAAAATCACCGTGCACACTCCAATCAGTTACTTGTAGCCCATTGTACTCTAATAAAATCCGGGGCTTAGTTCCCCGACAGTGTTGCCACTCCAGTACCTCAATATTAAGGGAAACCTCTGGGATAGGACAAAAAGATAAGGAACTAGGAATAGTCTCATTAATATATACAGTATGATTATACTGAAAACTTCTAGTTACAATAATAACAGTGTTAGCAGCCACATGGCTATGATTATAGCGAACAGCCCAAGCTTCATGCAATTTCCGGAGACAATGAGGACTATTTCCCATGCAAATCGGAAGTCCTTCCACTCCAAATTGGTATGTGCTGTTTATTATTCCCGTTTCCCGTTCTATATTGTCCTTGTCCACATAGGGGGACGGCATCCAAGTAGTGTCATTGGTGAAAACCTTAACTTCCGCCTCCCCCAGGCAACTCCCTGTTACTAGGGTGGAGAAGAGCCTCCTGAAGCTGGGATTACAGACACCTGCCCTCATGGCCAGCTGATTTTTTGTATTTTCGTAGAGACAGGGTTTCCCCATCTTGCCCAGGCTGGTCTCGAACTCCTGAGCTCAGGCGATTCACGTGTATCGGCCTCTCAAGGTGGTAGGATTACAGACATGAGCCACTGTGCCTGGCCTAGCACCATATCAATTTTCTTATCTTTTCAAAAAACAAAACAGGTTTTTTGAACTAACACAGTCAGACAAAAAATAAAGAAAATTTAAATAAATAAGAGGTCAAGAAATAGGAAATTATGTAAAGCAACCCAACTTATGAGTTGTAGACATTCCTGAGAGAGAAGAGAAGGTAAAAAGATTGGAAACATACTTGAGGGAATAATCAGAAAAACTCTCTTGGCCTTGCTAGAAAAGTACACATCCAGATGCAAGAAGCTCAAAGAACACCTGGAAATACTTTGCAAGATGAACTTCACCAGACTATCTAAAATCAACTAGAAGGAAAATACTCTGAAAGAAGCAAGAGAGAGTTTTCAAATCACCTATAAACGAAATCACATTAGACTAACTGCAGACTTCACAGAAGAAACTTTACAAGCCAGAAGGCACTGGGATTCTATTTTCTGTCTGTCTTCTGCTTAGTCTAGCCTATTGTTAAAGCTTTCAACTGTAAATCGGTCTTGCATTGTGTTTTTCATTTCTAGAAATTCCATTCTTTTAATTTAAAGATATCTGTACTTAATTCACATTCTGCATTGCTCTGATATCTTTGTGATGATTTTCAATCTTCTCTTGGATCTCATTGAGCTTCCTTATAATCCATATTTTGAATTCATTATCTTTCACCTCAGAATTGTCATTTTGGTTGGTTAGGATCCATTGCCAGAGAGCTAGTGCGTCTTTTGGTAGTGTCAAAACATTCTGCTTTTCTTTTCTTTTTTTTTTTTTTTTAAATTCATGATGCCAAAGTTCTTGTGATGGTTTCTTCTCATCTGGGAAAGTTGTCACTTCTTGTTTTTGAATTTACTTTAATTTAGATGGGGCTTTCCCCCCTTGTGGGTGTAACTATAGCATCTATTGGGTAGGGGGCTTTGGCTTTGTTTCTTTAGCCTTGTGACCTTCTGTCAGTAGACTTTTTATTGTTTTGTGCCATTTAACCTCCATGCCAGTAAGTGGCACTCATGAGTAAGAGCCAGCTATGGCAGAAGCAGATGGTGTGTGTTTGATATTTGTTTACTGTGATTTCATCTCTGTTGTTTCAGGTGATAGGCTGGTCTATGTAATGCCTAGACTCTGAGTTGCCTGTTCAGCCCAGAGGGGAAGACAAAGCTTGGCAGAGCTGGACCACAAAGCTTACCTACCAACATCTCAATGATGAACGTGAACAGTAGCCTTTACAGGGGTGGCTGGGGTAGCTCCTGGTGAAATGCTCACAGGTCTCTGTAGGGAGGGAGGAGCTGTCCCAGCTCTGCCTCCTATGTAGGTAGGAACATGATCTGTTTCCCTATCCTACTCCTGTCCCACAGAGCTCATGACTCTTAGTTCAGACAGACACTGTCATCTACCTCCAGGTCATAATGTAGCCAAGAGCCATTGAAAATGCCTGTCTGGTGACTCTTCATAGGAGCAACCTCAGGGTAGGACCTCTTCCCTCAGCCTAATACAGACAGCCCTGTGGTTTACCTGTTCTCTCATGCAGGAACGCTGCTACTTTGTGTACATAGGGGAAGCAGCTTCACCTTTCAGCACAGGAGGGTGGGTTTCAGCTGTTGTAGTGTCGGCCGGCTGTGTCAGCACAGCCTTAGTCTCTAGAAGGAGTGATCAGGTGCCAGTGGTGGACTGGGCTAGCCATTTTCTTGATTCTCAGATCCCAAATGGTGTTCTGGATGGTATGCATAAGTACTGGAGGGACTGGATCAGAAACAGGCTGGCGTATGTGTCCTCAGGTACCCAGGGTTCAGATGCTGGCTGTGATAGAGAGGGTCAGGCTGGCCCCCACACAACTGGCAGAAAACTTAGGCAGGGGCAGGAAGAATTCTCAGGCAACTGCAGAATGCTAAAGCGACAGCAGTGCCAGGGCTGATTGCAAGTACCTGGGGCTGGGCTCTGAGAAGAATGCCAGGCCACAGCTGAAATGATCAGATGGGAACATTGTTCTTAATTCTTTTTCTTTGAGACAGAGTTTTGCTCTTGGTGCCAGGCTGTAGTGCACTGGTGGTGCCTCAGCTCACTGCAGCCTCTGCCTCCCAGGTTCAAAGCAATTCTCCTCCCTCAGCCTCCTGAGTAGCTGGCATTACAGGCACCTGCCATCACACTGGCTAATTTTTGTATTTTTAGTAGAGATGGGGTTTTGCCACGTTGGCCAGGCTGGTCTTGAACTCCTGAACTCAGGTGATTTGCCTGCCTCAGCCTCCCAGAGTACTGGGATTACAGGTGTAAGCCAGTGCACCCAGCCTGTCCTTTATTCTTAAAGGACAGTTTTTTGGGGGTAAAGTATTCCTTTTGGTCTTTCTCTTTCTTCCAGTACATTGAATCATCCCACTGTTTCTTGACCTGCAAGATTTCTGTTGAGATATCTGTTGACAGTCTTAAGCAGGCTCCCTTATATAGGACAAGATGTTTTTCTCTTGCTGCTTTCAGAATTCTCTTTGTGATATGGGTCAGAGTATGCAAAGATTCAGTTTGCAAAATGAGTAATTTCTTTTTTTTTTTGGAGATGTAGTCTCACTCTGTTGTCCAGGCTGGAGTGCACTGGTGGCGATCTTGGCTCACTGCAAGCTCTGCCTCCTTCTGAGATTTGTATAATGCGTACATTGGTTTTCTTGATGATTTTCTGTAAGTTCCATATGCTCTCTTCACTTTTTCCGTCCTTTTTGTTTTTGTTCATCTAATGATAATTTCAAATAATTTGTTTTAGAGTTCACTCATTCTTTCTTCTGCTTGATTGAGTCTTGCATTGAAGTTGTCCACTAAAATTCTCAGTGCAATTGTTTTACTTTGTAGAACCAGAATTTTTGTGTGTTTTTTATTTCTTGATTGAACTTCTACTTTTGTTCATGTATTGTTTTCCTGATTTCATTTTGTCATTTATCTGTATTTGCTTGAAGCTTATTTAGGTTTTTTTATAGACAATGATTTTGAATTTTGCCGGGTGTGGTGGCTCACACCTGTAATTCCAGCACTTTGGGAAGCCGAGGTGGGCGGATCACCTGAGGTCAGGAGTTTGAGGCTAGCCTGGCCAACATGGTGACACCCCGTTTCTACTAAAAATACAAAAACTAGCTGAGCATGGTGGTGCATGCCTGTAGTTCCAGCTACTCGGGAGGCTGAGGCAGAATCACTTGAACTTGGGAACTGGAGGTTGCAGTGAGTTGAGATCACACCACTGTACTCCAGCCTGGGTGACAGAACGAGACTCTTGTCAAAACAACAAACAAACGTAATTATTTTGAATTTTTTTCAAGTAGCACATGGATCTTCATTATTTTAGGGCCTGTTAATGGCTTTATATTAGGGATTTTTTTTTCTCTCTCTTTTTTTTGGGGGGGGGTCAAGTTTGACTTATTCCTCATGATCTTCATAGTCTTGCATTGGTCTTTGCTTATTTAAAGGAGCAGTCTTGTCTTCTTATCTTTACAGACTCGTTTTATTAGGTAAAGACACTCTCATCTTAGGCTCCCAACTGGTGGAACTACGTTAGGGACCATGGTCATGTGGGATGGATTGGGTCCTAGTCTTCTGTGAGTTCTGCAGTCAGTCTGTGTGGGTGATGCTCCTGGAAGGACTTTGGACAAGGAGCTTCAGTGCTTCAGGCATGTGGGATTGGAGCCAAGTCCACAGAGAAATGCAGATGCTTATAGGTCTGCTGAGTCTGCACTTAGTGTATTTGCTACTAAGGTGTGAGCCTGTCTTCTTAAAGGGGCTTTCCTTGGTCTTCAAATGTACTAGAATATCATAATCTGCTATCTGGATTCCAAAGCTCCCACAATGGCACTTTTGTCCATAGATGCTTGCCAAATTAGCGTTTTCTCGGGGGATAAGAACTGGGATCTCCTATTCTCTTATCTTGCAGGTGTCACTCTCCTTTAATTCTTTAATCTTGGTTTCTCTTAGATCTGTGGACCTAATTATAATGACTATTAGAAATGAAATATTTTTTGGATAAATCCAACATCTGAACAGTCTCACAGCCAGTTTCTGTTGACAACTTTGTTTCTTTTTTTTTTGATACGGAGTCTCGCTCTGTCGCCCAGGCTGGAGTGCAGTGGCCAGACCTCAGCTCACTGCAAGCTCCGCCTCCCAGTTTTACACCAGTCTCCTGCCTCAGCCTCCCGAGTAGCTGGGACTACAGGCACCCGCCACCTCACCCGGCTAGTCCTTTTTATTTTTTTCATAGAGATGGGGTTTCACCATGTTAGCCAGGATGGTCTTGATTTCCTCACCTCGTGATCCGCCCGTCTCGGCCTCCCAAAGTGCTGGGATTACAGGCTTGAGCCACCATGCCCAGCCTGTTCTTTTTTTAAGGGTATATATATATATAAGGGTGTATATATATATATATATATATATATATATTATTTTATCTTTTTGTTTTTTTTTGAGACGGAGTCTCGCTCTGTTGCCCAGGCTGGAGTGCAGTAGGGGGATCTCAGCTCACTGCAAGCTCCGCCTCCCAGGTTTACGCCATTCTCCTGCCTCAGCCTCCCGAGTAGCTGGGACCACAGGTGCCCGCCACCTCACCCGGCTAGTTTTTTGTATTTTTTAGTAGAGACAGGGTTTCACCGGGTTAGCCAGGATGGTCTCGAACTCCTGACCTTGTGATCCGCCCGTCTCGGCCTACCAAAGTGCTGGGATTACAGGCTTGAGCCACCGCGCCCGGCCCTTAAGGGTATATTTTATTTTATACATTACATGTAATATTTTGTTACAAATGGGGTGTTTTAGATACTGCATTGTAACAACTTAGGGTGCGAGTTCTATCTCCTCCCCTAGAACTTATGTATTTGATCAGTAACTGGCAGAATTGTTTGAGTAAAGTCTGTTTCTCTTCCTACAATGTTAAGCTTTTGATGTTGCTCCTCCTTAAGGTACAGTTTTAGGCAGGCCCATAGCCGCACTGAATGAAGTGGTTTTGATTGCCCTCTCTCTTTTCACATGATCATACCCAGCTGATAAGCTCCACTAATTGCCAGCTGATTGCTCAGTTGTTTGCAGCCTGCCCTGTTAAATATATTGTTCTGTAAATGAATTCTATCAAATTGTCTCCTTTTAAGGAATGATTTCTGAAGTCAGGGTTTGACATTTGTTACAACCCCAGGATGCCTCCTCCCGGCTTTCTTATTATTTGTTTCTGTCTTGCAAACTAGTTGGACTACAATTTAGCCTTTATTGGAATCACCTTATAATTTTATTTCACCCCAACCTCCATCCTTCTTTTTTTTTTTTTTTTTTTTTGTGATGGAGTCTCACTCTGTTGTCCAGGCTGGAGTGCAATGGCATGATCTTGGCTCACTGCAACCTCTGCCTCTGGGGTTGAAGCAATTCTCCTGCCTCCGCTGCCTGAGTAGCTGGAATTACAGGCACCTGCCACCACGCCTGGCTAATTTTTGTATTTGTAGTAGAGACAGGGTCTCACCACATTGGCTAAACTGGTCTCAAACTCCTGACCTCAAATGATCCACCCACCTTGGCCTCCCAAAGTGCTGGGGTTACAGGTGTGAGCCACATGCCCGGCCCCATCCTTCTTTTTAAATGTAATATACTTTTATTTCTTTTTGAGTAGTTTTACGTTTGTAGAAAAATTGAGCAGATGGAACAGAGAGATCTTAAGGCCCTCACTTGATTTTCTTCTATTATTAACATCCTGCCTGAAGTGTGGTACATTTGTTACACTTGATGAGGCAATATTGGTAAGTTGTAAAAGTTCATATCTGACAAGTCTTCACTGTTTGTGTTGAACATTGTATGGGTTTGAACAAATGTCTAGTGACCTCTATCCCATACTACAGTAACATTCACCATAGTTTCACTGCCCTAAATATCACCTGTACTTGACCTATTTATTTCTGTCTCCTTCTCTTCCCTTTACCCTCGGCAACTATTGATCTTTTTACTCCATAATTTTCCATTTTGGGAATATCATATAGGTGGAATCATAGTTCGTGTAGAACTTTCGGATTGGCTTCACTCTACTTAGAAATGTGTATTTAAGGTTTCTCTGTGTCTTTTTTTGTGGCTTGATAGCTGATTTCTTGTTATCATTGAATAATATTTCATGTTTAGGTATGCCACAGATTGTTTATCCACTCACCGATTGAAGGACATCTTGGATGCTTTCAAGTTTAGCAATTATGAACAAAGTTGCTATAAACATTTGTGTGTGGGGTTTTGTACAGACGCAAGTTTTCAACTTATTTGGATAAATATTGATGAGTGCACTTCTGGATCATATGGTAAAAGTACGTTTAGTTTTGAAAGAAACTGCCCAACAATCTTACAATGTGGCTATGCCATTTTACATTACCACAGGCAATGAGTGATAGTTCCTGCTGCTCTCTATCTTTCCCAGGATTTGGTGTTGTCAGTGTTTTGGATTTTGGAAATTTAAAAAAAATTTTTTGTTGTTGAGATGGAGTCTCATTCTTGTCACTGAGGCTGCAGTGCAGTGGTGTGGTCTTGACTCACTGCAACCTTCACCTCCCGGGTTGAAATGATTCTCCTGCCTCAGCCTCCCAAGTATCTGGGATTACAGGCATGCACCACCACAGCTGGCTACTTTTTTTGTGTGTTTTTAGTAGAGATGGGGTTTCACCATATTGGCCAGACTGGTCTCGAACTCCTCACCTCAGGGGATCCAACCACCTCAGCCTTCCAAAGTGCTGGGATTAACAGGGGCGAGCCCCTGTGCCTGACCTAAATTTTTTTTTTAACTTTTATTTTAGATTCAGTGGGTGGAAATTTAATAATTGTGTAGTATCATGTATTTTTCTTTTAATTTGCAATTCCTTGAGGATGTATGATGTTGATCATCTTTTTTACATGCTGATTTGTTATCTGAATATCTTTTTTGTTGACGTGGCTATTTGGATCTTGTGCCCATTCTTAATTGAGTTGTTCATTTTCTTGTTGTTGAGTTTTAAGAGTTCTTTGTATATTTTGGACATCAGTCCTTTATCAAGTGTGTGTTGTGTAAAGATTTTCTCTCAGTCTGTGGCTTATCTTGTTATCTTTAACAGTGTCTTTTGCTAGCAGAAGTTTTAGTTTTAATGAAGTCCAACTCATCAATTCTTTCCATTCATCAATGATGTTTTCAGTGTTATATCGATGAAGTCATTGCTAAACCCAAAGTCACCTACATTTCCTTTTATGTTATCTGTTGCGAGGGAGTGATGACTATCTGGACTGGTGGTGTAGGCATAAAAGAATTTACCAGCCGGGCTTGGTGGCTCATGCCTGTAATCCCAGCACTTTGGGAGGCCAAGGTGAGTGGATCACCTGAGGTCGGGAGTTTGAGACTAGCCTGACCAACATGGTGAAACCCTGCCTCTACTAAAAATACAAAATTAGCTGGGCGTGGTGCCGCATGCCTGTAATCCCAGCTACTTGGGAGGATGAGGCAGGAGAATCGCTTGAACCTGGGAGGTGGAGGTTGCCATGAGCCGAGATCACTCCATTGCACTCTGGCCTGGGCAACAAGAGCGAAACTCCTTCTCTAAAAAAAAAAAAGAATTTACCTCATTGAGGCAAAGGTTGCAGTGAGCCAAGATTGCACCACTGCCCTCCAGCCTGGGTGACAGAGTGAGATTCTCTCAAATAAAAGAAAAAAAAAAAGGAAAAAATTTAACTTGTTGTAGGTAGGGAAGGTAGACTTATTAAAGAAAGTAGGAAAATACATTGCTAGGGAGGCAATGGGCAGCTTGCAACAAAGAAGCTGACTGCAAACAAAGGATTGCCAGAGATTTTATAGGCTAGTTCTTAGGCTGTATGCTGAAGAGGGCTCTGTGTAGTGCTGATAATGCCAAGGTTGTGATGCAAGATTCTTAGTCATTTTGCCAGTCAAGGACCTCTGGCCAGTGACACCCCCACCTGGGCCTTGCCTTGGGCATGCTACTGCCACACAGGAGGCTCCCCATCCACTTGGCCCAGTGTTGCTTGCACAGCGACTCAGCCTGCGGCTGGACCAGCATGCCCCAGCCTGCCTGTGTTATAGCTTCTACCTAAGATGAGGGGTTCACGAGCTCTTTTCCCACATCCAAGAAGAATGAGGATACCCTGACAATTGAAGGATGAGGAAGGCAGAGAAGAATTTTGTTGAGTGATGGAACAGCTTTCAGTGGAGAGAGGACCTGGGGGCAGTTTCTCTCCTTGTGTGGCTAAGCCCAGGGCTTTTATGGGCTCAGAATAGGGGAGTGCATGCTGATTGGTTTGTGCGTGTGCAAAAAGATTAAAACAAAGGCACCACCCAAAGGTAGGCACAACAGTGTGAAAAAACAATTAGGAAGTGTAGGTAAACCAGGTGAAGGGCGGGGATCAGTCAGAGGAAAGAGCACCAAGCCACAAGACAGCTTCTCAGTCCAGTCCGTGGATTTGACTTGTAGCTTGGCTTTCAGGCTTTAAACTGTCCTTGGCTTGGAGGTGGGATTTCCCTGGGGACTTGTCCCTATCTGCCTAGGCATTTGTCTGCCTCCTGCCACTATCAGTGCAGTGAACTAACTTGCAATTTTTTGTATCAACCGAGGGTCTGCTGGTAGCCAGGCACAGAAAGATTGTGAGTTGTTTGTGCAGGAGGGCTGTGTGTTCCAGAGTTTGAAGAAAGGCAGACTTGTAGCTTATCTGCTTCCCTTTTTTTTGGTTTCCCCTGCTCCCACCAGCCTGACTCCCCTTCCCTAATTAGGATTCTACATTATCTTCTAGGAAGTTTATCATTTTATGCTTTATATTTAGGCTTATGATCTGGTTTGGGTTAATTTTGTGAAATATGTAAGGTCTATTTATAGATTCTTATTTTTGCATGTAAATATCCAGTTCCAGCACCATTTGTTGAGAAGAATATCTTTTCTCCATCGAATTCCCATTGCTTCTTTGTCAAATATCAATTGACTGTATTTGTGTAGGCATATTTCTGGGCTCTCTATTCTGTTCTATTGATCTGTTTGTCTATCATTTTGCCTATGCCATGCTGTTTTGATTACTATGGATTTGTAGTAAATCCTGAGGTTGAATAGTATGTCTTCCAACTTGATTCTTTCTCAATATTGTGTTGGCTATTCTAGTTCTTTTGCCTTTTCATATAAATTTTGGAGTTCGTTTATTATTCACAAAATAATTTGGTGAAATTTTGATTGGGATTGTGGTGAATCCATAGGTTAAGTTATGGAAAATTGACGTGTTGACAATAGTGAGTCTTTCTATCCGTGTACGTGGAATGGCTCCCCATTTATTTAGATAGTCCCTGAGTTTTTCTTTTCTTTTCTTTCTTTCTTTTTCTTCCTTTTTTAAAAAAGTTTTTTATTTTTGTATTTTTGGTAGAGATGGGGTTGGCCATCTCAGCTGGCCATGTTGGCCAGGCTGGTTGTGAACTCATGACCTCAGGTGATCCACCCCTTTTGGCCTCCCAAAGGACTGGGATTACAATCGTGAGCCACCACGCCCAGCCTGTCTCTGATTTTTTCAATAGAGCTTTATAGTTTTTGTCATGTAGAACCGCTACGAATGACAATATGGTGGTGGTATGGTTTGGCTGTGTCTCCATCCAAATCTGAACTTGAATTGTATCACCCAGAATTCCCCCATGTTTTGGGAGGAACCCAGGGGAAGGTAATTGAATTATGGGGGCCGGTCTTTCCCATGCTATTCTCGTGATAGTGAATATGTCTCACAAGATCTGATGTGTTTATCAAGGGTTTCTGCTTTTGCTTCTTCCTAATTTTCTCTTGCTGCTGCCATGTAAGAAGTGCCTTTCACCTCCCACCATGCTTCTAAGGCCTCCCCAGCCATGTGGAAGTGTAAGGCCAGTTAAACCTCTTTTTCTTCCCAGTCTCGGGTATATCTTTATCAGCAGTGTGAAAACAGACTAATACAGGTGGTTTCTCCAAAATTGAAAATAAAATCACCGTATGATCTAACAGTCCTGTTTCTGGGTATATATCTGAAAGAATTGAAAGCAGGGTCTTAGATATTTGCAAAGCCATATAAATTGTGTTATTATTCACAGTAGCTGACAGCTGGAAGCAACCCAAATGTCTGTCAACAGAAGAATAAATAAGAGAGGATTAACTCTGGGCTCTGTATTTGATTCCAGTGGTATACATGTCTGTCTTTATGCTACTTCCAAACTATTTCGATTACTGTAGCTTTGTAATATGTTTTGAATTCTAGAAGTGTGAGACTTCTAACTTTGGTCTTTCTTTTCAATATTTTTTTGGCTCTTCAGGTCCCTTGGGATGACATTTAAATTTTTGGATGGGTTTTCTCTGTTTCATGGCCTGTTTCCCCTCCAAGGCAAAATCTCTGAGGCAGTGTTCTGTAATTGTGGGTGGAAACAATGACAGGTTACCCAGCCCCCCCACCCCGCCCTGAAACTTCAGGCACCCACTGGTAACTAACTGAGAGCTCATTGTGGAGGAGCAGCAGTCTGAGGTTCTTTGGATTGCTTCCCCACATAATGAGCCACTGCCTCATGAACTAGGCAAGGATGGTCAGGGCCCCCATCTTCTCCGTTTGCTGCATCTAAGGCAGGACCCCTATTTCACAAGTAGGTCTTGAATGTTAAAAGGGAGCCTCCAACTCTCAAATGCACTTGCCTCAAAACAAATAGATGGGGGTTGGATGCGGAATGCTGTGTTGTCTCTGGTTTTAGAATCAGGGCAGTAGTAAAGATGACTAAACTCTTTATTTGTATAAACATTTTATGGTAGTAAATACTTAAAATATTAGCTTAAAATTTGAAAGATAATAATTTTTTTTTTTTTTTTTGAGGTGGAGTCTTGCTCTTGTTACTCGGGCCAGAGTGCAGTGGTGCGATCTCAGCTCACTGCAACCTCTGCCTCCTGGATTCAAGCAATTCTCCTGCCTCAGCCTTCTGAGTAGCTGGGATTATACATGCCCATCACCACACCCAACTCATTTCTGTATTTTTAATAGAGATGGGGTTTCACCATGTTGGCAAGGCTGGTCTCGAACTCCTGGCCTCAGGTGATCTGCCCACCATGGCCCGTCAAAGCGCTGGGATTATAGGCATGAGCCACCATGCCCGGCTAAAAGATGATAAATTTTGAAAGTATATAGATTTAGATTTCCATCCTATCTTCTCTACTTAAAAGCCAAGAGATCCTGCACAATTCACTCATCATCCCTGAGACTGTTAACTTACCTATGCTATGGGATCAATGACACCTCTATTAAGGCTTTTTTTTTTTTTTTTTTTTTTTTTTTGAGGTGTAAGTGCCAAAATCTTTGTGAAGGATCTGAAACACAGAGTCGAAACTGATAACTGTTAATTCCATTTCTTCCATTTCTCTTTTCTTATTATTTTTACCTCCTTTATTTATTTATTTTTTTGTGAAATACCTCCTTTAAGATACTGCAAACAGTAAATAGATTTCTGAATTGAAATGATAAGTACTGTAAAATTTAAAAAATTCTTTTAGCCGGGCATGGTGGCTCATGCCTGTAATCCCAGCACTTTGGGAGGCTGACGTGGGCAGATCACCTGAGGTCAGGGGTTCAAGACCAGCCTGGCTAACATGGTGAAACTCAGTGTGTACTAAACAATACAAAAATTAGCCAGGCATGGTGGCGGGTGCCTGTAATCCCAGCTACTAGGGAGGCTGAGGTAGGAGAATTGCTCAAAACTGGAAGGTGGAAGTTGCAGTGAGCCAAGCTCACACCATTGCACTCCAGCCTGGGTGACAGAGCCAGACTCTGTCTCAAAAAAACAAACGTGATTTATTGAGATATATACAGTATTGCTTATTAATACATTTTATATTGTATCCATTAATTATTCTAATAGTTGTAGTTATTTTTAATATTTTTGTCTTTTGACTTTATACCAGAGTTAAAAGTTATTTGTATGTTATTTCTTCAACATTCAGGGTAAAGATGGTTCAGGGTAAAGATAGTGGGAGAAAAATGGTATCTACTAAAAATCTTTTTACTTTGTGTTTCCCACAACAGGATACCTTGCTTTAGGCTCTGCTCAGTAGACAGTTTCCAACTGTGTGCACAGCCTGAGACTGATGCTGACAGAAACCAATTAGTGCATATTGTTAAGTCTTAAAATGAGATGCAGGGTAGATCCCTAATTAAATTTACTACAATATCATTATCGCTGTCATTTTTATAACAGGAGTGAGGGTAATAGAGTAAGCTCTATTGGTGCTAGAGAATTCAATTGATATCATTCTTTTTCTGTAGGTGCTGTTACCCTTTGCTGTGATGGGGAGTATGGATGAAGTGAAAGTTGTAGAAAGGATGGTCAGAGGCCATCACTACCCTTGGGGAGTTTTGCAAGGTAAAAATGAAAGAGGGCAGGCTTTGGAATGATTAAGTTAAATATATGTGTATCATTCATAGTCTCAAAGTAACATTTTAACTTGGGCTAATATTGGTAACTCTTGTAATCTGTAAGTTAACAGTTACTAATGAGGAACATAAACTCTATTTTATTTAAACTAATGCTTACTTTGACCATGATTCATTCTCATAGAAGTTTGCTGAACGCTGCTTTAAGCCAAAATCTACAGAGGCTGGGAAGAACCTCTTTGTTTATCCCAGTGCTCCCAATGCACCATGTACATATTATCTGTCTCTGTGTCAATCATGACATTGAGAATGCTGGAAAGCACTTTAAACAAAATGGAAGCAAAAATACTAGTGTGTAGACATGTTACATAAACTCATTACTACCTAATGTAGAAACCATTTTAAACTGGTCACTAGAAAAAAGAGTGATAAACTTTTTAAAACAAGAAAGTACAATTTACCTTTGGCTAAAGATTATACCTTTGACATTTATATTATTATTTAGCATCATACTAAGTTAGAATAGTGTAGTAAGCAGTAATTTATTGTCTGATTCATATACTTGTGGTACTAATTATTGGAGAATGGAAAATTTTTACTTGTACTGGTTTCCAAATGATATTTTTTGGTTTTTTTTGCTTGTTTTTTGAGACAGAGTTTTGCTCTTGTCACCCAGGCTGGAGTGCAGTGGCACAATTTTGGCCCACTGCAACCTCCACCTCCTGGGTTCAAGTGATTCTCCTGCCTCAGCCTTCCCAGTAGCTGGCATTACATGTGCCTACCACCACACCTGGCTAATTTTTGTATTTTTAGTAGAGGTGGAGTTTCACCATATTAGGCTGATCTTGAACTCCTGATCTCAGGTGATCCACCTGCCTCAGCCTCCCAAAGTGCTGGGATTAAGGCATGAGCCACCGTGCCCAGCCCCAAATGATGTTTTTAATAAATTGACATATTAGAAATTTTAAAATTTGTTAAAGATACTTAAAACTTAATGTTTTAATATTTGTTGTATTATGTTGTATTACATATTAGTATATGTTATAAAATATATAACTATACTATATGTGGATGTATAAAATTTGGTCACAGTATTAATCACAATAAACCATATATTGTGGTCAGTTTTCTGGACATGATAAATACAGGAGAGAGCCATACAAATTATTTTTCATTAATTAAGCTTCATTGACAAAACTGTATGTACTTTTCATGTACAACATATTGTTTTGAAATACATATACATTGTGGAATGGTTACATTGATTTAATTAACATATGTGTTATCTCAATTATTTTTGTGATGAAAACTTAACATCTATCTTAGCAATTTTCAAGAATATAAAATATTGTTATTAACATGGTCTCTATGTTGTACAATAGATCTCTTTAACTTTTTCTTATGTAACTAAACCTTTGTATCCTTTGACTAACATCTCTTCTACCATACCCTCTACCTAACTCACATAACCACCATTCTACTCTCTGTTTCTACAAGTTTAACATTTAAAAATTTGATCTATTAGTGAGATCATTTACTATTTGTCTTTCTGTGCTTGACGTATTCACTTAGTGTAAAGTCTTCCAGTTCCATTCGTGTTGCTGCAAATGATAGGATTTCCTGATTTTTAAGGCTGAGTAGTATTCCATTGCACATGTATGCCACAGTTTTTTCTTCATGCATCTATTCATGGACACTTAGATTGCTTCCATATCTTGGATCTTGTGAATAATGGTAGTGTAGGTATCTCTCTGACATACCGACTTCATTTTTGGGAGGTAATATATCCAGTAGTGAGATGGCTGGATCATATGGTCGTTGTTTTATTTTTAATTTTTTGAAGAAACTCCATACTGTTTTTCATAATGACTATCCTAATTTACATTGCCACAAACAGTGTACAAGGGTTCTCTTTTTTCCATGTCCTCACCAGCACTTGTTTGTCTTATTGATAATAGTCATTTTAGCATGGATGAAGTAACAGCTTATTGTGTTTTTAATTTTTTTTTTTTTTTTTTTGAGATGGAGTGTAGCTCTTGTTGCCCAGGCTGGAGTGAAATGGTGTAATCTTGGCTCACTGCAACTTCTGCCTCCTGGGTTCAAGCAGTTCTCCTTCCTCGGTCTCCCAAGTAGCTGGGATTTTTTTTTTTTTCTGTATTTTTAGTAGCGACAGGGTTTTGGCATGTTGGTCAGACTAATCTCGAACTCCTGACCTCAGGTAATCCACCTGCCTCAGACTCCCAAAATGCTAGGATTATAGGCATGAGCCACCACACTGGGCCTGTGTTTTTTAATTTTTAATTTTTATGGATACATAGTAGGTGTATATATTTATAGGGTGCATGAGATATTTGATACTGGCATTCAATGTGCGGTAATCACATCAGGGTAAGTAGAGTACCCGTCAACTCAAGCATTTATCCTTTCTTTGTGTCACAAACAATCCAATTATACTCTTAGTTATTCTAAAATGTACAGTAAATTATTGTTGACTGTAGTCATCCTTTTGTGCTGTCAAATACTAGATCTTATTCATTCTATTTATATATTTGTACCATCCCCGCTTCTCTCCCTCCCAATCCTTTCCTAGTTACTGGTAATTAACATTCCACTCTTTATCCCCATGGGTTCAATTGTTTTAATTTTTAGCTCCACAAATGAGTGAAGACATGTCTTCCTGTGTCTTGCGTATTTCACTTAACATAATGTCCTCGGTTCCATCCATGTTGTTGCAAATGACAGGATCTCATTATTTTTTGTGACTGAATAGTACTCCATCATGTATATGTACCACATTTACTATTCATTCATCTGATGATGGATACTTAGGTTGCTTTCAAATCTTGGCTATTGTGAATAGTGCTGTAACAAACATGGGAGTGGAGCTATCTCTTTGATATACTACTTTCCTTTCTTCTGGGTATACACCTACTAGTGGGATTGCTGGATCCTGTGGTAGTTCTATTTTTGTTTTTGTTTTTGTTTTTGTTTTTGTTTTTTTTTGGAGACTCCATACTGTTTTCCATAGAGACTGTACTGATTGACATTCCAACCAACAGTATACAGGGATTCTTTTTTCTCCACATCCTCACCAGCATTTGTTATTGCCTGTCTTTTGGATAAAAGCTCTTTTAACTGGGATGAGATGATATCTCATTGTAGTTTTTATTTGCCTTTCTCTGGTAATGAGTGATGTTGAAAACCTTTTCATTTGCTTGTTTGGCATTTTAAAAAACCCACAACGAGCCGTTACTTCACACATGTTAAAATGGCTGTTGTCAATAAGACAAAAGAAGACATTTGTATGTCTTCTTTGGAGAAGTGTCTATTCAGATATTTTGCCCATTTTAAATTGGATTATTAGATTTTTTCCTATTGAGTTGTTTGAGCTTCTTAAATATATTCTGGTTATTAATCTCTTGTCAGATAAATTGTTTGCAAATATTTTCTCTGTGTAGGTTATCTCTTCACTTTGTTGATTATTTCCTTTGTTTTGCAGAAGGTTTTTAACTTGAGATGATCCCATTTGTCTATGTTTGCTTTGATTGTCTGTGCTTGTAGGGTATTACTCAATAAATGTCCTAAAGAGTTTCCCCATTTTTTTTTTGTAGTAGTTTCATAGTTTGGGGTCTTAAATTTAAGTCTTTAATCCTTTTGATTTGATTTTTATATGTGGTGAGAGATAAAAGTCTAGTTTCTTTCTTCTGCATATGGATATCCAGTTTTCCCAACACCATTTATTGAAGAGCTTATCCTTTCCCCAATGCATGTGCTTGGCACCTTTGTTGAAAATGAGTTCTCTGTGGCTGTATGGATTTATTTCTGTGTTCTCTATTCTGCTCAATTGGTTTATGTGTCTGTTTTTATACTGGTACCATGCTGTTTCACTTATCATAGCTTTGTAGTATAATTTGAAGTCAGGTAATGCGATTCCCTCCAGTATTGTTATTTTTGCTCAGAATTGCTTTAAGTATTTTTTTTTTTTTTTTGGTTCTATATACATCTTAGGATTGTTTTTTCTTTTTCTATGAAGAATGTCATTGGTATTTTGATAGGGATTGCATTTAATTTATAGATTGCTTTGATAGTATGGACATTTTAACAATATTATTGATTCTTCCAATCCATGAACATGTTTTGTGTCCTCTTGCATCAGTGTTTTATAGTTTTCATTGTAGAGATTTTTCATTTTTTTGGTCAAGTTTATTTCTAGGTATTTTATTTTATTTATAGCTACTGTAAATTGGATCCATTTTTATTTCTTTTTCAGATTGTTCACTTTTGCTATAAAAATGCATTTTTGTAGGTTGATTTTTGTGTGTTGTAACTTATTAATTTTGTTTATCAGTTCTAATAGTTTTTTTTTGGTGGAGTCTTTAGGTTTTTCTGAATAGGAGATCAAATCATCTGCAAACAAGGATAATTTGACTTCTTCCTTTCCAGTTTGGATACCCTTTATATCTTTCTCTTGTCTTATTGCTCTAGCTAGGACTTCCAGTTTAATAATAGCAATGAAAGTGGACATCCTTGTCATTTTCCAGACCTTAGAGGAAAAGCTTTAAGTTTCTTCCCATTCAGTATGATACTAGCTGTGGGTCTGCAATACATGGCTTTTATTATGTTGAAGTATTTTCCTTCTATCCCCAGTTTTTTGAAATTTTTTATGATGAAGGGATATTGAATTTTATCAAATGCCCTTTGAGCATCAATTAAAATGATCATATGGTTTTTTTTTTTTTTTTTTGAGACGGAGTCTCGCTCTATCGCCCAGGCTGATATTGATTGGTTTTTGTGTGTTGAAGCATCATTGCATCCCTGGGATAAAGCCATTTGGTCATGATGAATGATTTTTAATGTGTTGTTGAGTTCAGTTTGCTAGTATTTTTTTGAGGGGTTTTTTCATCAATGTTCCTCAGAGATATTGGCCTGGAGTTTTCTTGTTTTGATGTATCTTTATATGGTTTTGGTATCAGGGTAATACTGGCCTTGTTGAATGAGTTCTGATGTATTCCCTCCTCCTGTATGTTTTAGAATAGTTTGAGTAGAATTAATATTAGTTCTTTAAATGTTTGGTGAAATTCAGCAGTGAAGCCATTATATCCTGGACTTGTCTTTGCTGGGAGACTTCTTATATCGGTTTTGATCTCATTCCTTGTTATTGGTCCATTCAGGTTTAGAATTTCTTCATGGTTCAATCTTGATAGGTTGTATGCGTCTAGGAATTCATCCATTTCTTCTATGTTTTTAAATTTATTGGCATATAGTAGCTCATAGTAGCCTCTAATGAGCCTTTGGATTTCTGCAGCATCAGTTGTAATGCCTCCTGTTTTTCCTTCTTTTTTAAAAAAAATTTTTTTTATTTTTAGAGATGGGGGTATCACAGTGTTTCCCAGGTTGGTCTCAAACTCCTGGCTCAAGCAATCCTCCTGTCTCAGCCTCCCAAAGTGCTGGGATTACAGGCGTGAGCCACTGCACCTGGCCATAATGTCTCCTTTTTCATCTCTGAGTTTATTTATTTGGGTCTACTCTTTTTTTTTCCCCCTAGTCTGGCTAAAGGTTTGTAGATTTTGTTTGTATTTTCAAAAAATAAACTCTTCATTTCATTGATCTTTGGTATTTTTTCATTTTTAATTTCATTTATTTCTGCTCTGATTTTTATTCTTTCTTTTCTTATACTAATTTTGGGGTTGGATTGCTCTTGCTTTTCTAATTCTTTAAGATGCATTTTTAGGTTGTTTATTTGATGTTTTTCTACTTTTTTTGATGTAGGAACTTGTCACTATAAACTTTGTTCTTAGTACAGCTTTTGCTGTATCCTGTAGGTTTTGGTATGTTCCATTTTCATTTGTTTCAATAAATTTTAAAATTACCTTATTTATTTCCTCATTGACCCACTGGTCATTCAGGAACACATTGCTTAATTTCTGTGTGTTTGTGTAGTTTCCAAAGTTCCTCTTGTTATTGATCTATACTTTTATTCCATTGTAGTCAGGGATAATACTTGATTTCATATTTTGAATTGTTTAAGACTTGTTTTGTGGCCTAACATATTCTCTATCTTGAGAATATGCTACATGCTGAGGAGATGAATGTGCATTCTGTAGCCATTGTATGAAATGTCCTGTAACTATCTTTTAGGTCCATTTGGTCCATACTGCAGATTAAGTCTAATTTTTTTTGCTGATTTTCTGTCTGGATGATCTGTCCAATGCCAAAAATGGAGTGTTGAAGTCTCCAGCTATTATTGTATTATAATCTTTCTCTTTCTTTAGCTCTAATAATATTTCCTTCATATATCTAAGTGCTCCAATGTTGGATACATACATATTTATAGTGGTTATGGTCTCTTGCTGAATTGATCCTTTTATCAACAAGTAATGAATCTTCCTTGTCTGTTTTTACAGTTTTTGTATTGAAATGTATTTTATCTGATATAAGTATACATTTTCATGTTCTTTTTTGGTTTCCATTGGCATGGAATTATCTTCCTGTCCCTTTATTTTTAGTCTATGTGTGTCTTTTTAGGTGAACTGTGTTCTAGTAGGTAACAGATCATTTTTTTTTTTTTTAATCCAATCAGCCACCCTATCTTTTATTTTCTTTTTTTTTTCTTTTTTTTTTTTTGAGACGGAGTCTTGCTCTGTCACCCAGGCTGGAGTGCAATGGCAGAATCTCAGCTCACTGCAACCTCCAACCTCTACTTGCTGGGTTCAAGCAATTCTCCTGCCTCAGCCTCCCTAGTAGCTGGGATTACAGGCACCCACCACCACGCCTGGCTCATCACTCTATGTCTCTTGATTGGAGAGTTCAATCTATTTACATTCAATGTTATTATTGATAAGTAAGGACTTACTCTTGTCATTTTGTTATTTGTTTTCTGGTGGGTTTGTGGTCTTCTCTTCCTTTTTACCTACTTTCTTGTCTTCTTTTTAGTCAAGGTGATTTTCTCTGATGGTATGCTTTAATTTCTTGCTTTTTATTTTTTGTGTATCTTTTGTATGTTTTTTGATTTGTGGCTACCATGGGGCTTATATATAACATCTTATAACCCATTATTTTAAACTGATTATAACTTACCCCTGATTGCATAAATGAACAAAGAAACTAACAAACAAGCAAAAACTAATAAAAACTTTATACTTTAACTTCATCCCTCCACTTTATTAATATTTTTTAAATTTCTATTTCTATTTTATACTGTCTATGTCTCGAAAAGTTGTTGCGGTTATTATTTTTGATAGGTTTACCTTTTAGTATTTCTACTCCAGATATGAATGCTTTACCCACCACAATAAGCTTGTTTTAACATTCCATGTGTATCTGTATACTTACTATTAGGTTGGTGCAAAAGTAGTTGCAGTTTTTGCTATTAAAAGTTATGGCATTAAAAGTAATGGCAAAAAACACAGTTCCTCTTTTTTTTTTTTGAGACAGAGTGGTAGCTCTGTCGACCAGGCTGAAGTGCAGTGGTGCGATCTCAGCTCACTGCAACCTCTGCTTCTCAGGTTCAAGCAATTCTCCTGCCTCAGCCTTCTAAGTAGCTGGGATTACAGGTGCCCACCACCACGCCCAGCTAATTTTTGTATTTTTAGTAGAGATGGGGTTTCATTATGTTGACCAGGCTGGTCTCCTGGCCTCCTGAGCCTCAGCCTCTCAAAGTGCTGGGATTACAAGCATGAGCCACCGTGCCTGGCCCACATTTCCTCTTGAGTCAACCTAGTATTACCAGTGAGTCTTGTACCTTCACATGGTTTCATTATATATATATGAATTCTCTTTAGTATTTATTTTAGGACAGGTTTGGTGTTAATGAAATCCATCAACTTTTATTTGTCTGGGAAAGTCTTCATTTCTCCTTCATGTTTGTAGGATATTTTTGCTGGTTATACCATTCTTGGCTAAAAGGTTTTCTTCTTCAGCATTTTACATATGTCATGCCACTCTCTCCTGGCTTATAAGGTTTTCACTGAAAAGTGTGCTGCCAGACACATTGAAGCTCTATCGTATGTTGTTTGTTTGTTTTCTCTTGCTGCTTTTAGGATCCTTTCTTTATCCTTGACCTTTGGGAGTTTGATTATCACATGCATTGAGGTAGTCTTCTATGGGTTAAATCTGCTTGGTGTTCTATAACCTTCTTGTACTTGAACATTGATATTTCTCTCTAGGTTTGAGACGTTCCCTGATATCCCTCTGAGTAGTCTTTCTTTTCCTATCCCTCTCTCTCTCTGCCTCCTTTTTAAGCCAATAACTTAGATTTGCCGTTTTGAGGCTATTTTTAGATCTCATAGGCACACTTTATTTTTAGTTTCATTTTTCTTTTCTTTTTTTTTTTTGAGATGAAGTCTCACTCTGTCACCCAGGCTGGAGTGCAGTGGTGCAATCTCGGCTTACTGCAAGCTCCGCCTCCTGGGGTCACGCCATTCTTCTGCCTCAGCCTCCCCAGTAGCTGGGACTACAGGCACCCACCACCATGCCCAGCTAATTTTTTGTATGTTTTTTAGTAGAGATGGGGTTTCACCATGTTAGCCAGGATGTTCTCGATCTCCTGACCTCGTGATCCACCCACCTTGGCCTCCCAAAGCATTGGGATTACAGGCATGAGCCACCACACGTGGCTTCATTTTTCTTTTGTCTCCTCTAACTGTATTTTCAAATAGCTTTCTTCAAGCTCACTAATTTTTTCTTCTGCTTGACCAGTTCTGCTGTTAAAAGACTCTGATGCATTCTTCAGTATGTCAATTAAATTTTTCAGTTTTAGGATTTCTGCTTGATTTTTAAAAATTATTTTAATCTCTTTGGTAAATTTATCTAATGTAATTCTGGATTTCTTCTCTCTGTTATCCTGAATTTTATTGAGCTCTTCTAAAACAGCTATTTTAAGTTCTCTGAAAGGTTACATATCTCTGTCCTGAGATGTGTGATTAGGATTGGTCATTAGTGCCTTATTTGGTTCATTTGGTGAGGTCATGTTTTCTGGGATGGTCTTGATGCTTGTCATTGTTCATCTGTGTCTGGGCATTGAAGAGTTAGATATTTATTGTAGTCCTTTGCATTCTGGGCTCAGTTGTGCCTGTTCTTCTTGAGAAGATTTTCTAAGTATTCAAAGGGAATTTACTAGGGAGTACCCTAAGCCCAGTAACACTGTGATTCTAGCAGACTCATACTGCCTTAGTGGTCTTGGATAATATCTGGGAGAATTCCTTGGATTATTAGGCAGAATCTCTCAAACACTTTTCTCACTTTCTCCCAAACTGAGGGAGTCTCTCTGTGTGCGCTAGGTTGCTTGGGGTTGAGGGAGGGGTGACATCGTTGCTCCTGTGGACACCACAGCTGGTACTGTGCTGGGTCATGTATGAAGCCAGCAACTTACTAGGTCCTGCCCAAGGCCCATGGCAACTACTGCCTTTGCTATTACTGATGTTTAAGGCCCAAGGGTTCTTTAGTCAGCAGGTGGTGATTCCTGCCGGGGTGGGTCCGTCTCTTCAGTGCAGCAAGTTCCCTTCTGTCCCAGAGTGGGTCTAGAAATGTTCAGGAAGTAGGTCCTGGAATTGGGGGCTTCAGGAATCAGTTTAGTGGTGTGCCTTCCTGTGGCTGAGCTGCTACTCAAGTTGTAAGACACAGTTCTCTTCTAATCTTCCTTCTCTTTCCCACAAGTGGAAGGAGTCTCTCTTTGAGCTGCACTGCCTGGAGTTGGGGGAGGTGTGATACAAGCACTTCTTGGCCACCAAAAGTGATGTCTCACTGGGTCATGCACATTCCCATTCCACTGGCTCTGAGCGAGTTCAGCACCTGGATTTGCCCAAGGACTGCAGACCTGGTGGCCTGACTGCCTTTCAAATTTATTCAGGACCCCAGGGCACTTTAATTAACTAGTGGTAGAGGTAGCTGGAACTGAAGTTCCTATCTGTCTCTGGCATGAGAGATTCCTCTTTAGTGGGAGCTAGGTTAAATCCTCCCTTTGGCCGGGAGTGGTGGCTCACACCTGTAGTCCCAGCACTTTGGGAGACCAAGGTGGGCAGATCACCTGAGGTCAGGAGTTCGAGACCAGCCTGACCAATGTGGTGAAACCCTGTCTCAACTAAAAATACAAAAATTAGCTGGGCATGGTGGTGTGCAGCTGTAGTCCCAGCTACTCGGGAGGCTGAGACAGGAGAATCACTTGAATCTGGGAAGTGGAGGTTGCAGTAAGCTGAGATCATGCCGCTGCTCTCCAGCCTGGGTGAAAGAGCGAGACTCCATTTAAAAAAAAAAAAAATGCTCCCTTTGTGGGCACTAGCAGAATTCTGCCCTGTGTTGTGTTCCACTGTGACAGGGCAGTCACTGAATTCCAATGCAAAGTCCCATAATCACTTCACTCTCCCTCCCCAAAGCACACAGATTCTCTCTTTGTTCAGTATGGTGCTGCTGGGGGATGAATGTCAGATGGTATAGGCTATGCAAGACTCTCTTTACTGCGATCTTCAGTGCCTCTTTTCTTGATATAATATTAAAATCAGGTACTGAGATTGCTCACCTGATTTTTCATTCTTATGAAGGTGCATTTTTGCATAGATAATTGTTTAATTTGGTGTTTATGTAGGGGAATGATTGATGAGGGATTCTATTCAGCCATCTTGCTCCACCCCACTCCCCATTTTAGCAATTTTGAAATATATAGTGGCTTGTTATTAACTGTGGACACCATGCACTGCAATAGATCACTGAAGCTTATTCCTCCAGTCTAACTACAACTTTGTACCGTTTGATCAATATTTTCTGTTTCCCTATCCCTCTGTCTCCCCACTTTCCTCCACTCACCACCTGTCTACCTTCTATTTCTGTGAGACTTTTAGTTACCACATGTAAGTGAGATTATACAGTATTTGTCCTTCTGTGCCTGGTCTATTTCTCTTAGCATAATGTCCTACAGTTTCATTCATGTTTTACACATGACAGGATTTCATTCTTTTTAAAAGCTTTATAGTATTTTATTGTGTACCTTGTTGATGGGCACTTAGATTGTTTCTGTATCTTGGCTATTATGAATAATGCTGAAAAATAAAATGCTTAAGAATAAATCTAACCAAGGAAGTAAAATATCTGCACACTAAGAAGAGTAAAACTTGGTCAGGCGCAGTGGCCCATACCTGTAATCCCAGCATTTCGGGAGGCTGAAGCGAGTGGATCACTTGAGGCCAGGAGCTTGAGGCCGGGAGCCTGAAACCAGCCTGGCCCACATGGCAAAACCACTTCTCTACTAAAAATACTAAAACTTAGCCATGTGTGGTGGCGGGCACTTGTAATCCCAGCTACTCAGGAGGCTGAGGCAGGAGGATCACTTGAACCTGCGAGGTGGACGTTGGAGTGAGCTGAGATTGCACTACTGCCCTCCAGCCTGGGCAACAGAATGAGTCTCTGTCTCAAAAAAAAAAAAAAAAAAATGCTGGGTGCGGTGGCTCACACCTGTAATCCCAGCACTTTAGGTGGCTGAGACAGACAGATCACCTAAAGTGAGGAGTTCAAAACCAGCCTGGCCAACATGGCAAAACCCCTTCTCTACTAAAAAAAAAAAATAGAAAAATTAGACTCGGTGCAGTGGCTTATGCCTGTAATCCCAGTACTTTGGGAGGCTGAGGTGGGCGCATCCCCTGAGGTTGGGAGTTCGAGACCAGCCTGACCAATATGGAGAAACCCTGCCTCTACTAAAAATACAAAATTAGCTGGAGGTGGTGGTGCATGCCTGTAATCCTAGCTACTCAGGAGGCTGAGACAGGAGAATTGCTTGAACCCAGGAGGCGGAGGTTGCAGTGCGCCGAGATTGTGCCATTGTACTCCAACCTGGGCAACAAGAGCAAAACTCCATCTAAAAAAAAAAAGAAAATTTAGCCAGGCATGGTGGTGCGTGCCTATAATCCCAGCTACTTGGGAGGCTGAGGCAGGAGAATCACTTGAACCTGGGAGGTGGAGATTGTAGTGAGCCGAGATCACACCACTGCACTCCAACTGGGCAACAGAGCAAGACTCCGTCTCAAAAAAAAAAAAAAAGAACTGTAAAACTACTTGATTTAAAATTGGAGAAGAGTTTGCCTTCCTGCCCGTATCTGTTGCTTCCCACAGCCTCCACTGAGCACCATGGCTCCTAGGAAGGGCAACAGTTGTGTAGCCAAGACCAACTCCTTAGGGAAGTGGAAGCTTACCTCCTTTGTTAAAGACTTTGACCGTGAAGTGGAAATACGAATCAAGCAAGTTGAGTCAGACAGGCAGAACCTCTTCAAGGAGGTGGATAAACTCTACAACATCCGGATCGTGCAGCTCCCCAAGGCATTGCGCAAAGATGAATGGCTCGATTATTTCTCCCTTGTAGGAAACAAACAGCTTGGAAGAGGCAGCAGCAGCTGACCTGGATATCACCAAAATAGACAAACTAACCATGGAAGCTATTCAAACACCCCTGAAACCTGCCAAAACATGAAAGGTGATACAAGTAGATGAAATGATAGTGGAAGAGGAAGAAGAAGAAAATAAACATAAGAATCTTCAAACTGCAAGAGTCAAAAGGTGTCCTCTATCCAAGAAGAGAACTCAGTCTGTACAAGGAAAAGGCAGAAGGGAAAAGTCAAGCTGTGCCATCACTGTTACCCCAGCTTTGGGCCGACTGGACGTGTCCATAGTGAAACCAACTCCAGGCCTGACACCCAGGTTTGACTCGAGGGTCTTCATGATCCCTGGCCTGCACACTCCTGCCACAGGAGAGTGGATTTACAACATCTCAGGAAATGACATCCCTGTTGTCCACAGCAAAGAGATCTTTCTCACTGTGCCAGTGGATGGCGAAGAGCGCATGTGATTATTGGCCAGTGACTTGCAGAGGCTTAGCATCGTCCAGCTAGATCCAGAGGCCTTGGGAAATGTTAAGAAGCTCTCCAACCATCTTGCCCAAATCTGCAGCAGCATACAGACCCATAAATGAGAAGCCAAAGTTGACAGGGTGGACTTTTTTTTTTTCTTGGGACGGAGTTTCACTCTTGTCACCCAGGCTGGAGTGCAATGGTGTGGTCTTGGTTCACTGCAACCTCTGCCTCCCGAGTTCAAGCAATTCTCCTGCCTTAGTCTCCTGAGTAGCTGGGATTACAGGCGCCCTCCACCATGCCCAGCTAATCATTGTATTTTTAATAGAGACAAGGTTCCACCATGTTGGGCAGGCTGGTCTCGAACTCCTGACCTCAGGTAACCCCCCGCCTTGGCCTCCAAAAGTGCTGGGATTACAGGCTTGAGCCACTGTGCCCAGGCAAGACTTCTTCCCTTCAGGCTTGTTGTTTGAGTGTGACATTCCAAAGCAAAGAGTTCTCATTATGATACATAAACTCAGATCCAAATATCAACCAATTCTTTAAATACCTTCTTATTTTCCTCACCACTATATTAATTCTAGTTACCGCTAACAACCTCTTCCAACTTTTCATTGGATGAGAAGGCATAGGAGTTATATCTTTCCTATTAATTAGCTGATGACACGCTCGAACAGACACCAACAGCAGCCGCCCAAGCAATCCTATACAACTGCATTGGCGACATCGGCTTTATCCTAACCATAACATGGTTTATCCTACATTATAACTCATGAGACTTTCAACAAATATTTATCCTAGACTCCAACCCAAAACTCCTCCCACTTGTAGGTCTTCTCCTAGCAGGAACAGGAAAGTCAGCTCAACTTGGCCTACACCCTTGACTACCCTCCGCCATAGAAGGCCCAACCCCAGTTTCAGCTCTACTCCATTCCAGCACCAGGGTTGTTGCCAGAGTATTCCTACTTATCCACTTTCACCCTCTAATGGAAAATAACACATTAATCCAAAGCCTTACGCTATGTCTGGGGGCCATTACTACCATGTTCACAGCAGTCTGTGCCCTAACACAAAATGATATCAAAAAAATTGTAGCCTTCTCTACCTCAAGTCAACTAGGTCTAATAATAGTCACTATCGGCATCAACCAACCATACTTGGCGTTCCTACACATCTGCACCCATGCCTTCTTCAAAGCCATACTATTCATTTGTTCCGGATCTATTATCCACAACCTAAACAATGAACAAGATATTCAAAAAATAGGAGGGCTATTCAAAACAATACCCCTCACTTCAACTTCCCTAACCATCTGCAACCTAGCACTCACAGGCATGCCTTTTCTCACAGGCTTCTATTCCAAAGACCTTATCATCGAAACTGCAAACATATCCTATACCAATGCCTAAGCCCTATCTGTTACTCTCATTGCCACTTCCCTAACAAGTGCCTACAGCACTCGAACTATTTTACTCACCCTAACAGGACAACCTTGCTTCCTAACCTCAGTTAACATTAACAAGAACGACCCTACCCTATTAAACCCAATCAAACGCCTCACAATCGGCAGTCTCCTCGCAGGATTTCTCATCACCAACAACATCCCTCCTACCTCACTTCCCCAATCAACTATACTCCACCACCTAAAACTGCTAACCCTATACGTAATTACTCTAGGTCTCCTAGTAGCCCTAGACCTCACCCTCATAACCAGTAAACTTAAAATATTCACCCCATCACACATATTCAAATTGTCTAATATACTAGGATATTTTCCCATTACAATCCACCGCATAGCCTCTTACCAAAACCTACTTATAAGTCAAAATCTAGCTTCCCTTTTACTAGACTCGATCTGACTAGAAAAATCCATACCTAAGACAATCTCTCACACCCACATTATCACCTCCATTATCACAACTACTCAAAAAGGCATAATCAAATTTTACTTTCTCTCCTTCCTCATTCCCCTCATCCTAACTCTATTATTAATCACATAACCTATTGCCTCGAGTAATCTCAATCACAATATACACACCAACAAACAACGTTCAACCAGCAACCACCACTAACCAACGCCCATAATCATATAAAGCACCTGCACCAATAGAATCCCCTCAAACTAACCCTAGCCCCTCCCCCTCAAAAATTACCCAACTTCCTATGTTACTAAAATTAACTACCACTACCAACTCATCAAAATCTAAAACTCATAAAACTAATCCTACCTCCATCACTAACCCCACTAGAAGACTCCCCAAAACCTCAAACCCTGAACCCCATGATTCAGGGTATTCTTCAATAGCCATAGCCATAGTATAACCAAAAACAACTATTATACCCCCCAAATAAATTAAAAACACCATTAAACTCATATAAGTTCCTCCATAGTTTAAAATAATTAGACAACCAATCACACCACTAACAATTAATGCTAAACCCCCATAAATAGAAGAAGGCTTAGAAGAAAACCCCACAAACCCCATAACTAATAGCACACTCAATAAAAATAAAATATATGTCATAGTTTCCACATGGACTTCAACCACGATCAATGATATGAAAAATCATCATTGTATTTCAACTGCAAAAACATTAATGACCCCAACACGCAAATCTAATCCTATCATAAAAATAATCAACCACTCCCTCATCAACTTACCCACCCCATCCAACATTTATATATGATGAAACTTTGGCTCACTCCTTGCAACCTGTCTAATTCTGCAAATTATTACAGGCCTATTCCTAGCAATACACTATTCACCAGACATCTCCTCTGCCTTTTCCTCAATCGCACACATTACCCGAGATGTAAACTACGGCTGAACCATTCGCTATCTCCACGCTAACAGTGCCTCCATATTCTTTATCTGCCTCTTTCTACATGCAGGCGGAGGCCTATACTACAGCTCATTCCTCTTTCTGGAAACCTGAAACATTGGCATCGTACTTCTACTCATAACTATAGCAACAGCCTTCATAGGGTATGTCCTCCCATGAGGCCAAATATCATTTTGGGGTGCTACAGTGATTACAAACCTACTATCAGCAGTTCCGTACTTCGGAACAAATCTCGTCCAATGGGTCTGAGGCGGATACTCCATTGACAACCCCACTCTCACACGATTCTTCACCTTTCATTTCATCTTACCTTTTATCACTGTAGCCCCCACAACCCTACACCTATTGTTTCTACACAAAACAAGGTCAAATAACCCCTGCAGAATTTCCTCCCACTCCGACAAAATCACTTTTCACCCCTACTACACAATCAAAGATATCCTAGGCCTAATCCTTCTCTTCCTTATCTTAATAACATTAGTAATAGTCTCACCTGACCTTTTAAGCGACCCAGATAACTACACTCCAGTCAATTCACTAAACACCCGTGCACACATTAAACCAGAATGATATTTTCTATTCGCATATGCAATCCTACCATCAGTACCCAATAAACTAGGAGGGGTCATAGCATTCCTCCTATCAATCCTTATCCTAATAATCATACCTATATTCCATAAATCCAAACAACAAAGTATAGCATTCCGCCCACTCAACCAGTCTTTATTCTGACTCCTAACCACAACCCTCCTTACCCTCACTTGAATCGGAAGTCAGCCAATAAACCAACCCTTTATCATTATCGGACAGATAGCATCCATAATATACTTCACCACAATCCTAATCCTAATACCACTTGCCTCCCTAACCGAAAACAACCTACTCAAGTGAACTTGCCCTCGTAGTACAAACCAATACACCAGTCTTGTAAACCGGAAATGGAAACTTCTCCCTAGGGCAATTCGGAAAGAAAGTAGTCAACTTCACCACCAACACCCAAAACTGGCATTCTAACTTTCTAACTTTCTAACATTCTAACTACTTTCTGTATTCTAAGGGGTGCAAACTTTAAACACAATTTAAGTACTAATTTATTTTAATGTGCTCCTATGTAATTCATGCATTACTGCTAGTCAACATGTATATTATATAGTACTGTAAATGCTTAACTGTACATAGCACATATTTTTACGTACTTACATAATCATCCTTGAAAACATGCTTACAAGCAAGAACTCTCATAAATCAGTCAACTATAACACATACCATCAAGCCTCAAAGCCCAAGTAACACCACTGGAGTATCAACTAACCTAATTATTCACTTACCGTACATAGTACATTATATTACATCGTTCACTGGACATAGCACATTTCAGTCAAATCAATTCTCGTCACCACGGATACCCCCCGCAGTTAGGTGCCCCTTGTTCACCATCCTCCGTGAAATCAATATCCCGCACAAGAGTTCTACTCTCCTCGCTCGGGGCCCATAACTCATGGGGGTAGCTATAATGAACTGTATCCGGCATCTGGTTCTTACCTCAGGGCCATATAGTCAAGAGCGCCCACATGTTCCCCTTAAATAAGTCATCTCGATGGATCACGGGTCTATCACCCTATTAACCAGTCACGGGAGCTCTCCATGCATTTAGAATCTTTTTATCTCGGGTATGCACGCGACCCCATCACAGAATGCTGGCCCCGCCACACCACATGCCGCAGAACCTGTCTTTGATTCCTGGTCCACACCATTATTAATCGCACCTTACATCCAATATTCCGACCCCGCATAACTACCATAAGGTGTTATTTAATTCATGCTTGTAAGACATATCAATAACTAATCATGCAACACATCCCTCGTCACACTAAAAAATTACAATAAATTTTCGCTCAAACCCCTCTGTGGGAATTCAGGAAGGGGAGACATGCTGTTCCCACACCAGTTAGGTAGGGCTGTGCTCTTCAGCCCTCCATCCCAGCTGACCCCAGCAGTTGCTTGCAGGGGCCATGCCATGGAAACATCCTGTCAGTCTCCAGCTGAATCCTCCCTGCCCTCTGAGCTGCTGCCTTCTGCCCACTGTACCTCAGCATCTTCTTTGCCCTGCCCTGCCCTGCCCTGCCTGCAACCGAGGTGGTGCACAAGAAACCTGTGTTCTCCGGAAGACTCCCTCCACCACCCCTACCCAGAGAGCCTTTGCATCTGGCATTTCTGTTCTCTGTGCTTGAGACTGGGAGGTTTGGGCTCAGAGAAGTGCTCTTTGGGCCACGAGAGGGCTGGTCCAGAAAGCGGGGGGCACTGTACAAATCATCAGATCAGGACAGTTGGCAGCAGTAACCTCAGCAGGGAACACGCACATCTCCCCTCCGGCACTCATCTCTCCTCCCCCCTCCTCCCTTTCTTCCTCCTCCTGCTATTGGAGGTGCTCAATGGGACTTTGGGATCTTTCACCTGCTGTGCCCAGTAGTTCTTTCAAAGCCCACTTGTGAAACAGTGTTTGTTTGTTTGTTTGTTTTCCTTTTTTGAAATGGAGTCTCAATCTGTCACTGAGGCTGGAGTATAGTGGCATGATCTTGGCTCACTGCAACCTTCATTTCCCAGATTGCAGAAATTCTCCTGCCTCAGCCTCCCAAGTAGCTGGGATTACAGGCATGTGCCACTACACCTGGATAATTTTTGTATTTTTAGTAGAGATGAAGTTTCACCACATTGGCCAGGCTGTTCTTGAACTCCTGACCTCAAGTGATCCGCCTGTCTCGGCCTCCTGAAGTGCTGGGATTACAGGTGGGAGCCACTGTGCCCGGTCAACACAGTGTTTTATGTTTATCTCTGTTTACTGAAGACCAAATACTGGTTTGGAGACAGCTTCCATGTCTTACTCTTCTACCTCACTAGTCAGTGGGAGTTTGGGTAAGGGAATTGTAGAGCTTAGATTCTAGGTTTTTTATGTGATTGATCACAAAATAATTCTCTCTAAGCTATCTATGGCCCAGTGTTCCCTGCCAAGTCTGTAGGTTTCAGTAAGCACTTCTCTTTTATGGGGCTCATGTTGGCAGGGGCGGGTGTGATTTGCCTGGTGGCCTCATTCCCTGTGTTTAGCCTGTGCCTGGGACATGGACTTTGTTAAATGGAGTCAGCAGTGAGGCCCTCGTGCTGCAGCCAGCCTCTGTGCCCCAGAGAATCATGTGCTGTATTCTAAGAATTTGAGAACTAGAGTCCTCACTCACAGGCTTGAAGGCACATGGTTTTCTCAAGTAGGGCTCTTTGTAGTATTATTTATTACTTTGCAACAAGACCATTTTCGTAATATAGTCCTATTCAAGTTGAATTCTTTTGAATCCTTTTATTCTCCTTTCCTTGAGATTTTTGTGTATATTGTGTATCTACTATATATATATATATATGTATTTTTTATATGTATTGTTCTTCTGAGTAATGGTATCTCTAAGCTGATTTATTCTAATCAGAGCTAGTCCCTGCTTTCAATAAATTCTGGTTTTGTGTTTAAAAAATATTGGAGAAGACACAAATAAATGGAAAGTTACCCCATGTTCATGGATTAGAAGACATAATATTATTAAAATGTCCATATTACCCAAAGTGGTCTACAGATATAATACCATTCCTATCAAAATTCCCAAGTCATTTTTAACACAAATAGGAAAAAATCCTAAAATTATATGGAAATAGAAGAAACCCTGCATAGTGAAAACAGTCTTGAGCAGAAAACAACAAAGCTGAAAGCATTGTACTCCTTGATTTCAAGATATATTAGAAAGTGATTGTAATCCAGACAGCATGGCACTGGCATAAAAGCAGACACATCAATCAATGTAACAGGATAGAATGCCCACAAATAAACTTAAGTAGTTATAGTCAATTGATTTTTGACCAAGGTGCCAAGAACACATACTGGGTACAGTGTGATCTTTTCAATAAATAGTATTGTTTAAACTGGATATTCACATGCGGAAGAATAAAACTTTACTCTTATCTCACAACATATACAAAAATCAACTCAAAATGAATAAAAGTCTTAATATTTGAAATTGTAAAGCTATTAGAACAAAACATAGGGGAAAAGCTCCATGACATTGATCATGACAATTATTTCTTGAATAGAATTCCAAAAGCTGGCCGGATGCAGTTATTCATGCCTGTAATCCCAGCACTTTGGCAGGCTGAGGCGGGTGGATCACCTGATTTCAGGAGTTTCAGACCAGCCTGACCAACATGGTGAAACCTCGTCTCTACTAAAAATATAAAAATTAGCTGGGTGTGGTGGTGGGTGCCCATAATACCAGCTACTCAGGAGGCTGAGCAGGAGAATGACTTGAACCCAGGAGGCGGAGATTGCAGTGAGCCGAGATCTTGCCACTGCACTCCAGCTGGGGCAACAGAACGAGACTCTACCTCAAAAAACAAACAAACAAACAAAAAACTTCAAAAGCACCAGCAACAAAACCAAAAGAAATAACTAATAGCATGAAGATACAACCCAGAAACTGGAAAAAATATTTTCAAATTATACATCTGATAAGGGACTAATGTTCAAAATATATAATACTTTTGCCATGACTCTAACAACTCAATAGCAAGAGAACAAATAACAAAATAACACAATGAAAAATGGACGAAGGATCTGAACAGGCATTTCTCAAAAGAAGAAATACAAATGGCCAAAAGAAATATGAAAAAAAATAGCATCTCTAATCATCAGGAAAATGCGAACTAAACACATGATGAAGTATCACCTCATGTCTGTTAGAATGACTGTTATCAGAAAGACAAACCATCACCAGTGCTGGCAAGCATGTGGAGAAAAGAATTATTTTTTTAAAAAAAATGTGTATTTTTGGTTCAGGGGTACATGTGCAAGTTTGTTATATAGGTAAATTGCATGTCATGGGGGTTTGGTGTACAGATTATTTCATCACACAGATAATAAGCATAGTACTGGCCGGATGCAGTGGCTTGAGTCTGTAATCCCAACACTTTGTCAGGCCAAGGCGGTTGGATCACCTGAGGTCAGGATTTGAGCCTAGCCTCACCAGCATGTCGAAACTCTCTCTCTACTAAAAAATAACCAAAATTAGCCGGGCCTGGTGGTGGGCACCTGTAATCCCAGCTACTTAAGAGGCTGAGGTGGGAGAATCACTTGAACCTGGGAGGCAGAGGTTGCAATGAGCCAAGATCTCACCATTGCAGTCCAGCCTCGGCAACAGAGAGAGAGTCCATCTCAAACCAACAGAAAAAAGTGCTCACTTCGGTAGCACATACACTAAAAAAGAAAAAGAAAAAAAGAGTAAGCATAGTACCTTTTCTATCCTCACTGTCCTCCCTTCCTCAAGGAGGCCCCAGCATCTGTTGTTCCCTTTTCGTGTTCATGTGTTCTCAATATTTTCTCCCACTTATAAATGAGAGTGTGTTTTCTGTTCCTGCATTACATTGCTTCAGATAATGGCTTCACCTCCATCCATGTTGCTGCAGAGGACATGATCTTGTTCTTTTTTTTATGGCTGTGCAGCATTCCATGGTTGTGTATGTACATTTTCTCTACCTAGTCTCCACTGATGGGCATTTAGGTTGATTCTGTCTTTGTTATTGTGACAAGTGCTGTGATACACATGCCTGTGTCTTTATGATAGAACAATATATATTCCTTTGGATATAAACCTGCTAATGGGTTTGCTGGGTCAAATGGTAGTTCTGTTTTAACTTCTTTCAGAAATTGTCAGGCCAGTCGTGGTGGCTCACATCTGTAATCCCAGCACTTTGGGAGGCTGAAGAGAGTGGATCACTTGAGGTCAGGAGTTTGAAACCAGCCTAATCAACATGGTGAAACTCCATCTCTACCAGAAATACAAAAATTAGCTGGGTGTGGTGGTGGATGTCTGTAATCCCAGCAACTCTAGAGGCTGAGGCCAGAGAATCACTTGAACCCAAGAGGCGGAGGTTGCAGTGAGCCGAGATCACACTGCTGCCCTCCAGCCTGAGTGACAAGAGCGAAACTCTGTCTCAAAAAAGGAAAAGAAAAGAAATTATCAAACTGCTTTTCACAATGGCTGAACTAATTTGTATTCCCACCAACAGTATATATATGTTTCGAAGAGAAAAGGGAATTCTTAAACATCATTGTTGGGAATTTAACTTGGTACAGTCATTTTGGGAAATAATATGAAGGTTCCTCAAAAACTAGAAATAGTATTACTGTATGATCCAGCAGTACCACTTCTGGGTATGTACCCTAGTGGAATGAAATTGATCTGTCAAAAGACATCTCACATTTTTATTTCAATCTTTTAAAATATATTAAGACTTATTTTGTGGCCTAACATATAATCTATCCTGAAGAATGTCTTGTGTTTGAAAATAATGCGTATTACTTTGCTGTTGGATGAAATATTCTACATATGTCCATTAGGTCTATTTGGTCTAAAGTGTAGTTTAAAGCTGACATTTTTAAACAGATGTTCTGTCTGCATAGTCTATTCATTTCTGAAAGTAGGGTATGTAAATCCCTTACTATTATTGTAATATAGTGTATCTCCCCCTCAAGTCAACTAATATTTGCCTTTTATATTTAGAAGCTCTAATATTGGATGCATATATATTTACAATTGTTAGTTTTTTGATGAACTGACCTCTTTGTCGTGATATGATGACCTTCTTTATATCATTTTACAGTTTTTGACTTCAAGTCTGTCTTCTGTGATAGGAGTATAGCTCTCTGTGCTCCCTCTTTTAGTTTCTAATTGCATGGAATATCTTTCCAACTAAAGTATATACAATTGTAAGGCCTTTTTGCTAGCAGAATTTACTTTGATAAAATTATTTACACTAGTGATGTTATATTACATATTCTGTTAGCACTCCAAAATACCCAGAGGTAGTTTGTAACATACTAACACAATTGTTAATAAAAACCAATAGCATATATGCATATAAAATATTTCACTCTTTCCTGCTTGTTCTTCAGATAATAAGTTTAAAGCAAATTTGCTAACCTATAAATCATCTCTGCCTATAGTTGGTATGTATAGTGTAACCACACTTACATGGTTAAAAGAATTATAGCTATTGATCAAATTGTTCAGTTATGTGTTATTTTAAATGTGTTTTTTATTCATGTGTTCATTCATTATTTCATGATTTCATTCATTCATGATTGTCAGGGATTGATAATGAGAGTTGTTGATTCATTATATTTTTTTACTAATGGAAAATGAAAATCACTGTGACTTTGTTAAGCTCTGAGATATGCTTCTTTGTACCAATATGGAAAATGTAAAAGAAAAAACCCACACTCAGCACTATGAAAGTTATACCAAAAACTGGAGAAAATGGACTTTACAGATGTGGGCCCAGACAATCAGCCTGCTAGGTGAGTAAAAATATTGCTAGCACAACCAAATGGGTGATTTAGGAGTCCCCTACAAGCAGAAGACACAATAATTTGGGTATGAGAATAATTATACTTCTCCCATCTTGAGCCATCCCAAAGAAAACATCCTGAATGTTAGGTGTTTTTATCATCTTTTGATGAAGATAGAGATAGTAGGAACAACATAATGCGAGATCTCTTTTTTATGCTGAAATATGTGTATTCAATATGTGTATATGCTGAAATGTGTATTGAAGAAAAAAATCCAGTATTTTGTTCTATTTTTTGTATTTATATGAAATGTGTATGTATTATATGAAAGAAAGGATAGGCTGGGCACGGTGGCTCATGCCTGCAATCCCAGCACTTTGGGAGGCTGAGGTGGTTGGATCATCTGAGGTCAGGAGTTCGAGACCAGCCTGGCCAACATGGTGAAACGCTGTCTCCACTAAAAATACAAAAATTAGCCAGGCGTGGTGGCATGCACCTGTAATTCCAGCTACTGGGGAGGCTGAGGCAGGAGAATCACTTGAACCCAGGAGGTGGAGGTTGCAATGAGCTGAGATCGCATTACTACACTCTAGCCTGAGCAACAGAGCTAGACTTGGTCTCAAAAAAAAAAAAAAAAAAAAAAAAAGGAAAAAGAAAAAGATGGAAAAATATTAGCAAAGTTTGACAAAAGATATTAAGAAGAGTTTGATGGAGGAACCAGCTGAAAAGCAGTAGTGCAGTGTCCTGGAAGTTAAATGAGAAAAATTTGAGAGCAGATATATTGCTCTAACTTGAAGAAGAATAGAACTGGGTGTGGTGGCTCCTGCTTGTAAGCCCAGTACTTTGGGAAGTTGAGGCAGGCAGATCACCTGAGGTCAGGAAGATCAGCCTGGCTAACAAGGTAAAACTCTGTCCCTACTGAAAATACAAAAAAAATTAGCCGGGTGTGGTGCTGGGTGCCCACAATCCCGGTTACTTGGGAGGCTGAGGCAGGAGAATCACTTGAATCTGGGCAGCAGAGGTTGCAGTGAACTGAGATTGTGCCACTGCACTTGCACTCCAGCCTGGGCAACAAAGCAAGACTCTATCTCAAAAAAAAAAAAAAAAAAAAGAAATAGGACTTGTGCTGCAAAAAAAATATGGAAATATGGCACTGTAGTGTATGTAATTCAGTTATATCATTCGTTGTTCTTTGCAGACACCCAAAATTTAACTATCTTAAATGAATAATATTTTGAAAGGCTCTTTGCTTTATTTTAGATAATTTTTGAAAATCATGTCATACATTAGAGGTTTCCCTGAATTTTACTGTCAAAAGATGTGAAGAAGGTATGATATGCTGGAAAGTGGTGGGGATAAGAATTCACTCATACAAGTGTTGGAAAATTGTAGTATTCTTTACATGTACTCTCTGTATCACATTTCTCTTTAGTTTTCAAGAAACCTTTGAAGCCAAAAAACAAGAGTTCTACAATCAATGTCAGAGGGAAGAAGAGTTGAAACAGATTTATGCAGCGAGTTAAGGAGAAAGAAGCAACATTTAAAGAAGCTGAAAAAGAGATCAGTACTGACAGTTTGATATAATTTGCATTAATTTTTAGGTGCCCTATTAATTTGGGGGTTTTAATCTCAAGAGTTTAGTTGATGTTTTTGGAGGATATTTGCTATTTTTCCAAAAGTAGCTTTTTACCATGTAGATTTGAAGATAGCCTTTACAAAATTGTAGTCTGTAATGTTTTTTCTAGAGAACTTAGATAATTTTCCATTTAAATAACCCTTAAGATAATTTTATAAAAATTTATTTATTTTATTTACAATTTAAATTTTCATGCATAAAGTTTAATTTGTGACAAACCCAAGCTATTTATTTTGAGAAGAGTCTTGTACTATCTAATGCTATTAATGCACTAGAAGATTATCTTCACTTTTATAAATAAGCAAATGTTGACTAGTGCTGGCCTTGATTAATGAGAAAATTTTAAGTTGGTAAATTATGTAAATTATTTATTTATTTTATTCCATGCCATTTCTAATAAAATGGAAAAAAAGGCTATTAATATAGTTTTAATTATTTGCCACAAATATGTTTTTGGTGAAGACATATTTTTGAAACCATGATTTCTTTCTCTCAAGTGTAGGTGGCTTTAGTTTAAGAACATTTAGTCTTATTAGGTAAATTGGAACATGAACTTCCTTTTTCATAAAAATAAAATGGTAATTAGGTGCTAGAGGCCAGATGTCTCACTTAAAGACAGTTGAATTATAAGTAATAAAAATTTTGGCTGGGTATAGTGGCTCAGCCTGTAATTCCCGCACTTTGGGACATGGAGGCAGGCAGATCACCTAAGGTCAGGAGTTTTAGATGAGCCTGGCCAACATGGTGAAACGCTGTCTCAACTAAAAATACAAAAATTAGCCAGGCATGGTAGTGCATGCCTTTAATTCCAGCTACTTGAGAGGCTGAGGCAGGAGAATTGCTTGAACCTGGGAGGCAGAGGTTACAGTGAGCCGAGATCGCGTCACTACACTCCAGCCTGGGCGACAGAGTGAGATGATTCCTCAAAAAAAAAAAAAAAAAAAAAAAAAAATCATTAGCTTAGATATAAAAAAGAAGTCTGGATGTATACATGGGTAAGTCATGGTATCCAAGGACAGCAGACATAGCTGGATCTCATGAAGACTTAAATCAAAACTAGGAAGTGACCAGACACCAAAGCAACCATTTAAATTTTCTCTTTCTCTTCCACTTCACTTCCCTTAGTTATGAACCTTATTCCTGTACATCTGCTTCTTTTTTCTTTCTGGAGATTAGTTTCTTTTCCATATCTCAACTATGTGTTCTCTTAGGGTTGATTACATATCTTGATTATTGTCAATTAATGCTGCAATAAACATGAAAGTGTAGATATCTCTTTGACACACTGATTTTATTTCCTTTGAATGTGTAACTATTAGTGGTGTTGCTGAACCATTTTGTTGCTGAACCATATAATGGTTCAGCAATTGTTTAATGAAGTCCCATATTGTTTTTCATGATAGCTGTACTGATTTACATTTTTATCAGAAAATTGCCATGTAGTGGAAATTATTCATTGAATAAATGGACCCAGCAACAGTGCATTAGCCATGCTATATGCATACATTAAAAATGCAGATATATTGACTTTCGAAAGATAATGTAACTTCTTATTGCTTTTGAACATGTATGTGAGTTATATTGCTGAGGGATCTTCATCTTCTCATTCTTTCATCTTAATCCAATGTTATTAAAATTGAAATCACCAATATTATTCCATATCTAAAAATAATATCTACCTTGTAAAAATTATCACTCTGGGCCAGGCTTGGTGATTAATGCCTATAATCCCAGCACTTTGGGAGGCCAAGGCGGGCGGATCACAAGGTCAGGAGATCAAGACCATCCTGGCTAACACGGCGAAACCCTGTCTCTACTAAAAAAAATACAAAACATTAGCTGGACGTAGTGGCGGATACCTGCAGTCCCAGCTACTCGGGAGGCTGAGGCAGAAGAATGGCGTGAACCCGGGAGGCGGAGCTTGCAGTGAGCTGAGATCACGCCACTACACTCCAACCTGAGCGACAGAGCGAAACTCCATCTCAAAAAAAATAATTATCACTCTGCTACATTTGAGAATAGACTTTTTAGGTAATAATGATATAATCCATAGGATTTTGGGGGGGCACAGAAAGATTCATGGTAACAGAACATTTTATTTTCTATTTTCCCAGAGCTATAAAACATGATGTTATAATAGTATAAGGCATATTTTTACTCTTTTCATAATTTTTTCTAAAATAAATTAGTGTTTGTTTCCTATATAACTTTTAACTTTATAAGTAAATATTTGTCTCTTTCAGCTCCAGTTTTATGTGAAACAGTTTCCAGATTTATGTAACATGGAAGGTTTTTATAAGTCAGAGTTACTGATTTTTGCTATTTTCTCAATTATTTAGTTCTTTTATCTTTAGTTGATTTTTTTTTTTGGTAGTGACACATTTTGGTTCCATTCTCATTTTCTTTTGTTTATGTTCTATGTATATTTCATTTTTGGTTACTATGAGAATTACACATAACATCCTAGAGTTATACCATTCTAATTAGAATTTATTTCAACTTAAGTTCAATCACATACCAAAATTCTACTGCTATATAGCTCTACTGTTTTTATGTTATTGATGTAACAAATTATATCTTTATTCACTGTATACCACCTAACAGATTTATAATTACTATGCATTTGTCTTTTAAATCCTGTAGAAAATAAAAAGCAGTTACAAACCAAAATTACAGTAATACTGTTTTTATGTTTGTTTATGTATTTACCAGAGAGCTTTATAGATTCATATAGCTTGCTTATTTGCTTATATAGTTACTGCCTAGAGCTCATTTATTTCAACCTGAAGGACTTTAACACTTCTTGTATGGCAGATTTAGCGATAAATGAATTTTTTTCAGTTAAAAAAAAAAAAAATCTGGAAATGTCTTAATTTCTCCCTCATTTTTGAAGGACAAGTTTTCCAGCTGTAGATTTCTCAGTTGACAGGTTTCTTCATTATTTTAAATATATAATCCACTGCCTATAGCCTTCAAGGTTTCTGCTGAGAAATCAGCTGCTAAGGTTATCCAGATTCCTTGTCTGTGAGAGTTGCTCTTTTCTCTGAGCTTTCAGTATTCTCACATTGTCTTTTTGTTTGTTTGTTTGTTTTTTGAGACAGAGTCCTGTTCTGTCACCCAGGCTGGAGTGCAGTGGTGTGATCTCAGCTCACTGAAACCTGCGTCTCTTGGGTTCAAGTGATTCTCCCATCTTGGCCTCCCAAGTGGCTGAGGCTACAGGCGTGTGCCACCATGCCCAGCTAATTTCTTTGTATTTTTAGTAGAAACGGGATTTTGCCATGTTGCCCAGTCTGGTTGCAAACTCCTGGCCTCAAGCAATCTGCCTAGGACTACCATTTACCCAGCAATCTCATTACTTGGTATATACCCAAAAGAAAATAAATCATTCTACCAAAAAGGCACATTCACTTGTATGTTTATCCCAGCACTATTCACACTAATAAAGACATGGAGTCAACTTAGATGCCCATCAGTGGTGGACTTGATGAAGAAAATGTGGTACATTTACACTGCAAAATACTACACAGCCATAAAAAAGAACATGTCTTTTGCAGCAACATGGACACAGCTAGAGACCATCATCCTAAGAAAATTAACATAGCATCAGAAAACCAAGTGCTGCATGCTCTTATTTACAAGTGGGACATATGAACATACATTGGGTACATATGGACATAAAGATGGGAAGAGCAGACACAGGGTACTACTGGAGGGGGCAGAGGAAAGAGATAGGAAAGGCAAGGACAGAAAAACTACCTGTTGGGTACTATGCTCACTATCTGGGTGATGGGATCATTCATACCCTAAACCTCAGCATCACACGATATACTCATGTAACAAACCTGCACATGGACTCTCTGAATCTAAAATAAAAGTTGATTATATTTAAAAAATTACACGCATATATACTTATTGGCACTCTTAAAGGCTGTCAGGGCTGGGCTTGATCTAAGCACAAAATGACTCAATCACAGAACCAACCCAACCACAAAAATTGATTGATGTAATCACATTAACTGATTTTTTTTTTTTTTTTTTTGAGATGGAGTTTCACTCTTGTTGCCCAGGCTGGAGTGCAGTGGTGCAATCTCGGCTCACTGCAACCTCCACCTCCCGGGTTCAAGTGATTCTTCTGTCTCAGCCTTCTGAGTAGCTGGGAATACACGTATGCACCACTACAACCAGCTAATATTTTGTCTTTTTAATAGAGGTGGAGTTTCACCATGTTGGTCAGACTGGTCTCAAACTCCTGACCTCAGATGATCTGTCCGCTTCGGCCTCCCAAAGACATTAATTGATTTAACTGCAAAGATGTTGTGATGGAAAAGTGAAACCATCATAGAAATTTTGGATATCTAAAATAGCATATTTGGATATTTAAAAAATATTTTGAAATAATGCAAAATAAAAAAACAACCTTTTTATTGTGCATCACAGAAAGACACTTTCCTCAAAAATATATAGATGACACGAATTCATCACATAACACACTTTTTTTTTTGTTGTTTTTGAGATAGAGTTTTGCTCTTGTTGCCCAGGATGAGTGCAGTGGTGTAGTCTCAGCTCACTGCAACCTCCACCTCCCAAGTTCAAGCCATTCTCTTGCCTCAGCCTCCCAGGTAGCTGGGATTACAGGCGCCTGCCACCATGCCCGGCTAAGTTTTTGTATTTTTACTAGAGAGGGCGTTTCACTACGTTGGCCAGGCTGGTTTTGAATTCCTAACCTCAGGTGATCCACCCGCCTCCGCCTCCCAAATTGCTGGGATCACAGGCATCAGTCACTGCACCCAGCACAAAATATACATTTGTAACACACAAGTCAAGAAACAGAACATTGACAGCACCCCAGAATCCCCCCACAGCCCTTCCCAAACACTGTCTTTTCTTTCCTCCTCAAGGGAACCCCCATCCTGACTTCTAACACCGTAGATCCCCTTAACTGGCTTTGTTTTTGTTTTGGTTTTTAACGTTATATAAATGGAATTATGCAGTTTGCATGCTTTTGTGTTGGGCTTCTTTTGCTCAACATTATGCTTATGAGATTCATTTACACTGCTATATATAGCTGTGGTTTCTTTTTTTTTCATTACTATGTACTGTGCCCTTCTGTGATACACCACAGTTTATTTAGTCCTTCAACTGCGAATGGACATTGGGTTGTTTCAACCTGGGCTATTACAAATAATGCTGTCATGCCCATTGTTTTTAGATGTCTCTGGGTGCACATTTATATTTAGAGAGAGACATTTAAAAGCAAGATTAAATATATATTCTTGTTGTTCCACAATCTTCTTGACTCTTTTAATTGTAGTAATTCTGGTGGGTTTGTAGTGGTACCTCATTATGGTTTTAATGTGCATTTTCTGATTTATTAATGAGGCTGAACAGTTTTTCATGTTTACTGGTCATTTAATGATTCTCTTTTGTGAAGCATCTGTTCCAAATGTTTTCCTGTGTTTCTACTGGGTTGTCTTTTCTTTATCGATTGGCTGGAGTTTATATATTATTGACATAAGTCCTTTCAGAGTTGTGGGTGCTGCAAATGTATTTTCTTCTGTGTGGCTTTTTAGTCTTTTAGTTATGTCTTTTTGACAGCAAAATTTCAGTGTGGTCAAATATTAATCTATTAGTCTTTTCCTTTATGATTCTTTTTTTTTTTTTTTTTTTTTTTTTGAGATGGAGTTTTGCTTTTGTTGCCCAGGCTGGAGTGCAGTGGCACAATCTCGGCTCACCGCAACCTCCACCTCCCGGGTTCAAGCTATTCTCCTGCCTCAGCCTCCCAAGTAGCTGGGATTACAGGCGTGCACCACTACTCCTGGCTAATTTTGTATTTTTAGTAGAGACAGGATTTCTCTATGTTGGTGAGGCTGATCTTGAATTCCCAGCGTGAGGTGTTCTGCCCACCTCAGCCTCCCAAAGTGCTGGGATTACAGGTGTGACCTACCGCACCTGGCCTGATTCATGCTTTTGAAAGGCAATTTAACAGACCTTTTCCTAATTTGGTGTTCTGAAGATATATGTCTCTATTACCTTCTAGATTAGTGCTGTCCAATAAAAATAGGAAGCCACACATGCAATTTAAAATTATCTAGTATTCACATTAAGAGAACTAAAATAATCAGATAAAACTAATTTTAGTAATGTTTAACTCAGTATATCCAAATAATTATTTCAAAATTTTAATGTTAAAATACAGATTTTTTTTTCCTACTAAGTGCTTAAAATCCAGTGCAAATTTTACACTTAATAGCACATCTCAAATGCTCAATAGTCATACATGAGCAGAGTATTTCTAAAAGATTTATTGTTTTTACCTTTTCATATTTAGGACTATGGTCTATCTGCAGTTTATTATTATTATTATTGTTATTATTATTTTCAAGACAGAGTGTCACTCTGTCATCCAGGCTGGAGTGCAGTGGCATGATCTCAGCTCACTTCAACTTCCGCATCCTGGATTCAAGTGATTCTCCCACCTCAGCCTCCAGAGTAGCTGGGATTACAGGTGACACTACCACGCCCGGCTAATTTTTATGTATTTTGAGAGACACAGGGTTACCATGTTTGCCAGGCTGGTCTCAAACTCCTGACCTCAAGTGATCCACCTGCCTTGGCCTCCCAAGGTACTGGGATCACAGGTGTGAGCCACTGTGCCTAGCCTGCAATTGATTTGCATGTAGTGTGATGTAGGAGTCTAGCTTAATTTTTTTTTCCAAATGAGTATCCAATGGATTCAGCACCAATTTCTTGAAAAGAAATCCCCTCTGCTCCTTTTTTCTTAAAGTGACCACATATGCATGAGAGTCTGTTTCCAAACTCTATTCTATGCCCTTTGTCTACTTGTTTGTGCTTTCACCAGCACTACACTAGATTAATTACTATAATTTTCTTCATAAGTGCTAATATCTGTTAAGAAAGAATGTATTCTTAGGAAAGTCTTGGCTATTCTTGGGCCTTTACATTTTCATATAAATTATAATCAGCTTATCAAGTTCCCCCAAAATTTGGAATTTTGATTGACATTATATTGAATCTAGATATTAGCTTGAAGAGAGCACATTCAAAAAAAGATTGGCCAGGCATGGTGGCTCACACCTATAATTCCAGCACTTTTGGAAGGTTGAGGTGAGTGGATCACTTGAGGTCAGGAGTTCGAGACCAGCCTGGCTAACATGGTGAAACCCCATCTCTACTAAAAATACAAAAATTAGCCAATCATGGTGGCGGGCGCCTGTAATCTCAGCTACTCGGAAGACTGAGACAGGAGAATTGCTTGAACCTGGGAAGCAGAGGTTGCAGTGAGCAGGAATGGTGCCTCTGCACTCCAACCTGGATGACAGAGGGAGACTCCATCGCTAAATAGAGAAAGAAAGAAAGAGAGAGAGAGAAAAAGGGAGGGAGGGAGGAAGGAAGGAAAGAAAAGAAAAGAAAAGAAAAGAAAGAAGGAAGGAAGGAAAGAAAGAAAAAGAAAAGAAAGAAAGAAAGAGAAAAGAAAAAAAGAAAGAAAAGAAAGAAAGGAAAGAAAGAAGAAAGAAAGAAAGAGAGAGAGAGAAAGAAAGAAAGAAAAGAAAAGAAAGAAGTAGCCTGGATGACAAGATTCTAGATAATGGCCCTACTTAGGACCCAAGTTCCCTTTTGCAGCACAAGTGGTCAGCCCAACTTAGTGCTGTTTTTCTCTTATGAGCATGGATTTCCAGAAGTAGAGCTTCACTCTAATATCACTGAGAATTGTTTTGTAGCAATGAATGCATGGAACTGCCTCATTCTTTATAAGAGGTTATTGTATGAAATAACCACAGGTTATTAAACTTGTCCACTATAAATGGGCATTGGGATGTTGCTAGTCTTCTGTGGTTACAAATACACTGCAATGAATCTCCTTGTACACCTGCCCTTTTGCACAGGTGGAATTGCTAGGTCAAAGGATACACAGGTGTGTTTGTGATTTTAAATGATGCCATCAAACTTCCCCCTATTATGGTTGTACCAACTGACCCCGCATTGCAGGGAACAGAACCCATGAACTCTGACTCCAAAGCCAAGGCTGTCTCCCCATCAGGTTCATGACTACACCAAATGTCATGTTGAGGTCCAAAGGGAGTGGATAGATGAGCAGAAAGAACACTCAGGGGGCTGTAGGCAGGTAAAAGATTACTTTATTCAGCAGCAGCTATCATCAGCAGCTTTCTTACGCTGTCTTCCCTTGTCTCAGCTGCTTAGTTCAGCTCCCACACATAGCTGTACTACCAGCTCTGCCTTGCCTTCAGGGTCAACAGCTTAACTCTTCCACTCTCTCTGGGCAGAGCAAGCTAAGCTGTGTCCCTCCAGCCAGTAGGCAACAGCTCCTGGACAGACTGGGCCCTTGTGGAACACTCCTCAGCCCCCACAACCCCCAGCAGCTGAAGGAGGCAGAGTAGCTTTGAGTCCTAGGCTTTCAAAGATATAACCCATCCTTTGTCCACCATCCAGCAGCCTGCATGCACTCTGGCCCCCGCTAGAGGAAGAGGCCCCGTTATTGGGGTGCCTTAAGACTTTGGCCCCACTGCACTGGGTGCAGCCTCCATGAGCCTACCTTCCTGGCTGCTTCCTACTGAGCAGCCTTCAGCCCTGAGGATGGACAGCAATAGGAGACCTTGGCATCCCACTGCTCCCTTATGCAGCCTCCTCCACCAGCAAAGCTTCTTTTCCCATGTCCCTGCTCCTTACTGGAATCAAGGGACACCTGGTCAGGCAAGACCACGACCATGGCATCTCAATTCCAAGGAGCCTGGGGTGTGCGGGAAATGGTGCCTTCAGGAGCAAGGGCTAGAAGACAGCCCAGGAGTGCCTCATGCACACTGCAGAGGGTTCTCCAAGGGGGGCTGCTGGAGCAAGAGCCTCAACAGGGTCTGCTCTACCCACCAGCATCGGGGACCTCTGTGTGCTGAAAAGGCCAGCTGGTTCCTGTTTGGCACCTGCAAGAAACCATGAATCCAGCTCTTGGAATGAAGGTAGGGCCTGGAAAACCATCTGGATGGGCCACTGGATAGACAGTGGGCACAGGCAGGCAGGGAAAGATGGGTGACCTGCATCACCACACACTCTCAGCATCCAGACTGTTTATCAGCATCTCATCTACTGTCATCTCAAAAAACACCCCTGCCAGCCAATTACAGCAAGTGTCAACTTCCTAATGCACAGTATATAAACTGCAGAGACACACATCAAACCCAGGGGTTCTGACTGGATAGTCAAAGATGCCCAGGGTGACCTCATACTGGTAAGCCCCCAGGAACTACTCTATAGGGAACTTGACAGTGGCTTCCCTGAACCCGTTAGGTTGAAATGCAAAGTTGGCTTTAAAAACAAATAGAAGGCGTGGATGACAAGATTCTAGGTAATGGTCCTGCCTAGGACCTGAGGTCCCCTTTGCAACACAAGTGGACAGCTCAACTTGGTGCTGTTTTTCTCTTACGAGCTTGGATTTCCAGAAGTAGAGCTCCTGCCGGCTTCCTTTAAAAACGCACACCCTCCTTTAAAAATGCACACCGTCTTGCAACACGTGTCAGGCGTAGCTCCCACTACCAGAAGAAGTGACCTACTCTTTGGCTGAGAGAGCTTAGGCCATGGTCCTCACACTCCACTATGCACCAGAAAGAAATTATTGCTCATTTTTAGGTGGGATAATAATATTATGGTTATGTCTTTAAAAAGATTCCCTTATGTTTTAGATTGGGGGACCTGTCTATGGATGAAATAATTTAATGTCTGGGATTTGATTCAAAATAATACTGGGGACAGTGAGTAGGAGTAGAGATGCAACAAGATTGGCCCTCTATGGGTAACTGTTGAAGCCGGGCTGTGGGTGTATAGGGTTCATTTTACTATCCCGTCTACTTTCGTGTATGTTTAAAGTTTTCTATAATAAAAAGCAGAATGAGGAGGAGGAAGAAACACACAGCAAGGTGAAAACACAGCTCTTCAGGTTCTGGCTCAGGAGTGCGAATGAAGGCTGAGGGCCCGTGAATCTGCTTTTCTCAGGCTCACTGCAGGCCAGTGAGAAACCTCAGCTTCAGGGTCCCAAAGCCTGTAGAGGCCAAGAGTCTGAGGCCAGAGGTCTGCTGGAGCAGCCCCTGAAAGGGTCCCTGTCTATAGTCAGCCATCATTTAGGCTGCAGTGGGCTCATCAGTGCCAGGAATATGAATGGCCTCACAGTCTATTTATTCTTGCCCAGCATCTCTGTCAAGATCACAGTAAGCAGTGTGGCAGGATCTACGCACGGAGCCAGCTGAATCTTTATTAAAATCTTTTTTTTTTTTTTTTTTTTTTGCGCACGATGTTCCCAATTTGTTTCTTTGTTCCTGGTATCTAGAGTCATGCAGTTTCTGATATTTGTCTTGGAGATGGAGGAAGTTTGACATGTCATGGTGGTGGAAAGGTAGTATTAAATCCTGAAAAACCTTTTCCATCCAGCGAGAAATATCACCCCATAGCCCAGGCTGCTGTGTCTGAGCTGCCTCCAAGGCTCATCAGTTTGGAGGCCCTGGTGAGGTTCTCAGCATGGCTGGCAGGTGCTGTGGCCCAGAACTTAAGTGAAAGTCCACTCTGACTCACGTTTGTCACCTAGAGCGGGTGTTCTACATCTGTGTGTTCTTAGGACCCCAGAGCTGGAAGAGGTGACCCAGGGCCTCAGGCGCCACACACCTCCTAAACCCTTCAGCCAAAGCATCTGTCTCCTTACACACTTTACTCACTAGGGGTCTAGGGATGGCCTTTTTTTTATTTTTATTTTTTTTAAGGTTTCTGCTTCTTAAAAAACAAAACAAAACAAAAGACATTGGGAGGCCAAGACAGACAAATCCCTTGAGGCCAGGAGTTTGAAACCAACCTGGGAAACATGACAAAACCCCATCGCTACTAAAAATACAAAAATTAGCCAGGGATGGTGGCGTGCACACCTGTAGTCCCAGCTACTCCGGAGACTGAGGTGGGAGAATCCCTTGAGCCTGGAAGGTGGAGGCTGCAGTGAGCTGAGATCATGCCACTGCATTCCAGCCTGGATGATAGAGCAAGACCCTGTCTCAAAAACAAACCCAAATTTTTTAAAGTTTGAAAAGCACTAACTTTGATATATGGAGAAGAAATGAAAATGTGGCAAGAGAGTATGTACAACTAGAACCAGTGGGAATGTAAAATGGTACCACCACATAAAAGAGCTTAAAAATTCAATATATGCCTACCCTTTGATCCAGCCATTCCACTCCTAGATATTTGTCAGGATAAATGAAAGCATATGTTCATATAATGAGTTATACACAAATGCTCATAGCAACTTTATTTGTAAAATCCCCAAAGTGGACCCAAACAACCCAAATGTCCACAGATGAACTGATAGATAGTGGCATATTCATGAAAGGGAGCATGATTCAGCAGTGAAACAGAACAAACTGTTGATATACACAACAACAGACGCATCTCAAAGTCATTCTCTGGAGTGAAAGAAGGCAGACAAAAAAATACAAACCATTCAACTCCATCAATATATGATTTTAGAAAATGCACATTCAACTGTCGTGACAGGAAGCTGATCTGTTTTGGAGTTTGTTGGGGAAAGCGAGGTAGAGATGACAAAGGGGCATGGGCACCACTCAGCGGTGAAGAACATGTTCACTCTTGATTGTGGGGTGGCTTTACAGGTGTACACATATCTCACAATTCATCCAATTGCACACCTTAAATCAATTATACCTCAACACATTTGTGGGAAAAAATTTAATAGAAAAAGTAGCTTTAATAAAATGTGGTCAGGAAAAGAAAAACCCTCTCCAGGGCTGAGACGGAAATTCATTCCAAACCAGGTTTTTCCGGCGATCTATGTCTCCTGAGCCCCACAACGTGAATGGCACCCTGCTAGGTGCTGGAAGAGGCACAAAGCTAATGGTTTAATTGGGAAGATAAGATCTTGACACATCAACCGCCACAGGGCGACGTGACAGGTGTCTCATGTAGATCAGCGAGAGCTGCAGGTGTTATGACTTGAGATGATCAAAAAAGGCTCCTTGGGAGAAGCAACATTTGAGTTATGTCTTGAATATATAGAGTTTCGAAAGATGAACATGGAGCAAGCCGTGTTCCAGGCGGAGAGGCCAGCATGAAGAGATGTACAGATGGAGAAGGGCCACTGTTTAAAAAAAAAAAAAAAAAAAGGTAAATTCAGCAGCAATGGTTTTCATCGAGAGGAATAATGGGAGAACATTATGGAGGCTGGATGATGGAAGTCCTTGAGTGCCAGATGACAGAGCCTGGATTTACAAGGCAGCCATGGAGGGCAGAGGAGAAACATGGCTCATTCATTAATTAAGCCTTTACTGTGACCCTGCCATGTGTCACGTCCAATATGGGGGACCTTGGGATACAAAGATGACCCCTGCCAGCAGAGCATGCATCTGGTGAGAGATCGTGATATGTAAACACATAAACAAAACCAGATGGTGTTGGTGCCTCAAGCAGAGCCTCCAAGGGCACGTATTATCCAAGATTCTTTTACTTGAAGTGATAGACATTGAACTCCAATTGGCTTAAGTAAAAAGGAAAATTTACTGGTTCACATACATGAAAGTTCCTGGGGGCATCAGGTACAGTTGGATCCAGGAATTCCATCCATGTCATCAGCACTGCTGCTTGTCTCTCAGCCTTGCTTTCCTCTAGGTTGGAACCATCTCAGGTCAGCTTTCTTTAAGGGGTAGCCTGAGGATCTCAGCAGTTTATGCTATGTTTAAATCCAAACAAAAGATCTCTTTCCCAATAGTTTCAACTGAAGTCCTGGAATTGAGTCTCATCATCTCTTAATTTCCCTAGCTTAGTCACATGCCCTTTCATGAAACAATCCCTGTGGCAAGAGTGATGCCATGCTCTGATTGGTCATCAGTGACATGCCTGGAGTGGGGGTCAACTCCGCCACATGTGCTGAGACTGGGGAGAAGTTTTCTATAGTAGACAGCATTGGCTGCATAACCCCACACCCCTGAGCTCCTTTTCTCTTTATCTCCATTTTGGAGGCTAGAAAAATGAAATGCTAGCCTTTCTCATCTCCTTTGCAGCTAGAGAGAATCTTAACACAGCTCTAGCTAATGAGATAAATGGAAGTATACTGGGGACAACTGGAAAAACTTTGGCTTTTCTAATTTAAAAAAAAAAAAAACAAAAAACAAATGCAAATTGTGCTTCCTTCCTCCATTCCTTCATTCTGCCTTGAGTGCTGATGTAATGCCTGGAGCTGCAAGCATGAGGATAGAAACGCTGAATCAAAGCAGGCAACCACCTCTCTTCAGACTTAGTGCTATGTGAATGAAATAGATCCTTATGTTGCAGCCACTCTGCGTCAGCTTTCTTATTTGCAGCTGAATGCATTCCTAACTTACCATTCCCATATGAAAGTCTGGGTGCTGTCATCTGAGGAATGAGAAACGGGCTAGAGAGACAAAAACAATTTCAGGGAGGGTGCAGAAGGGGGCAAAGCCAGAGGAGGCTGTAGGCAGGTAGCAAGACACAACTGAGTCTCTAGAAAAGGAGGACACATTCAAGAGAGACTGAGAAAGAAGAATTGTTAGGTAGAGGGAAAAAGCTAGGAAGGAGGTAATGACAAGAAAGGTTTGAGTCTGGACACCTAAAATATCCTCAGAATCCCTGGTCATGCAATAGAAGCATGAGCCATGAGCCATGAGCCATTCCTAGGGCTGTAGATACACACAGAGACAGGACGACTTAGACCCAGCTCTTGTGCAACCTGGTGGGCATCACCTTCTCCCAATCTTCACATGGGCAACCACCCAGGCCAGAGGTGGGAGGAATCCCGATGAGTGCTGTTGACATCTTTCATGATGAGGAAGAGAACTATCACAGGACAAGTCCTGTCATGAAATAACTTGCTTCCTCAGTTGTAAATCATAAGCTGTAAGGTAGCTCGTAATAAGAGCATTTATAGGCTGGGTGTGGCGGCTCATGGCTGTAATCCCAACACTTTGGGAGGCTGAGGCAGACGGATCATCTGAGATCAGGAGTTTGAGACTAGTCTGGTCAACATGGTGAAACCCTGTCTCTACCAAAAATACAAAAATTAGCCATGCTTGGTGGCCAGCACCTGTAATCCCAGCTACTTGGGAGGCTGAGGCAGGAGAATCACTTGAACCCGGGAGGTGGAGGTTGCAGTGAGCCGAGATTGTACCATCGCACTTCAGCCTGGGAGACAAGAGCAAGACTTCATCTCAAAAAAAAAAAAAAAAGTCTTTATAATAAACATAATAATGAGCATAATGATTGGCTTTTACTGAGCCTTCACCTGGTTCCAAAAACTTGCTAGGCATTCTACAGATAGCACCTGATTAATAACCACAACAACCCTATAAAATAGTATCATTCCCATTGACAGATGAGGAAACTAAGGCTCAGAGAGGTTAAGTAACTGGCCCTTTTTTATACAGCTGATAAGTGGCAGGGCCAAGAGTTGGAGGACAGCACACACTCTTTTCATTATTGGCATCACACGAGAGAAGTTGCTTCACTGCTGCCTTTGATGTAGTCGAAGAGATTAATCAAATTCTCTAGGTCAAGTTCCCCATTTTGGCTTGCTATTTCATAAAAGCACAGGCCTGGTTATCCTTCCATCAGCACCTTCCTGAAGAACCATCGCTCCTCCCCTTTATACTTGTCACCACATCCCTGGCAAGGCCACCTAGGTGGAGAATGGGAATTTGATAGATTTGTTAAAACCTTGCTGGGAAACAGGGAAGCTGTCGAACAAGCCTGGGCTTCCTCCATCTATGAAGTCCAATATACATGGTCATTGCTACTCTTATCATAATAGTTAATACCCCTTGAGTGTTTTCTCTTTTTAAAAATGTATTAATTAACCTTCACACAATTCCTTGAGATTGATGCTATTATGATCTCATCTTACAAATGAGAACTAAGGCCTGGAGAGCTTAAATAACCTGCCAAAGATCACACAGCAAAGACAAAAGTTCTCAGGTAAAAGGGTCTCCTGCTCTAGTTACACACAGATCCTGTGTAGGCCTGGGCTAGTGTGTGTGTTTATGTCTTTGTTTTTAACGAAAAATTTTAAGCCGGACATGGATTACACCTGTAATCCAATGCTTTGGGAAGCCAAGGCAGGAGGACTACTTATGCCCAGGAGTTGGAGACCAGCCTGGGCAACATAGTGAGAGACCTTGTCTCTACAAAAAATTTTAAAAATTAGCCAGGTGTGGTTGTGCACGACTGTGATCCCAGCTACTTGGGATGTTGAGGCAGGAAGATTGCTAGAAAAAAAAATTTATTTTAAAGAACCAACCAAGGAAAAGTACGTATGCAACCGGGCAAATGATGGCCCTCCAAAGAAATGAAAGGGGCACTCTCTAAATCTGGCCAGCATTTCCTTCCTTGAATGGAAATAGTGGTAGAGGGGATAGAAATCATTCAGCTTTTGATTGAATTTAGGAGAGAAAACACTTGGTAATAATAATGGCATGAAAAGTAACCACTAGGACCCAAGCACCCCAGTACACCTACATGAAATAAATCATAGCTCACAGCTACATGAGATTTGCAAGGTACTACAGAATGGGATGTGTTGGTAGCTTTGACCTGTGCTTGGTCAAGTGTTTCATGGCATGTCATGTGTCATCTTCTCTGTGAGGATGGTGTGTGGGGATGTAGGAAATGCAGTCAGACCAGTGGCCAGCCTGTGAGTCCCCAGATGTCTGTCCAGTTCCAGCAGAGCACAGCTCTTCCTTAGGGAGAGGGGTTCAAGCCTGCATCAAGCTCACAAATGCAGAGAAGGCACTCAATTATGTAGAGTTTGATTTAGAAATGTCCTCAATCTAAAAGTCCTTGTCCCCTTTGGGGACAGCCATGTCTCCCATCACACAATGAGTGCCAGAAAGCAGCTCTGGAATTCCCCTCCACATTCTTCTTTTCATGAAGACTGGAACTAGCTAGGCCAGATTATCAAGAGCTCCCAGCAGATGAAGTTCAGGGCTTGCTCAGACCTGGATGGGGCAAATGCACCCACTGTACTGCAGGCTGCCAGTAAGCCCCATACTCGGATCACCATGCAGAAGCTATGTGAGGCCCAACCCACTCGAATGAGTCTTGAAAAATAATCATCAGCATTGTGGAGAAGATGTGATGAAAGATACTAATTAAAGGCGGGGGGGCGGGGGCAGGTAATACTCTCCCAATCCATCTCAGGAGCCCAGAGCAGAGAAGGTAGAGAATATCCTTTCAGAGAGGGGAACTGGGGCAGACCCATAGGCTCCAGGCCCCCCACCCCTGACCACACAGCCCCAGTGTGTTGACTTACTAAACAGCACAGCTGTGGAGCTTCAGAAGAGCCACATGGGGCTGGTGACACGCATGCTCAGTCCCTACCTGAGTGAACTCAGGGAGCCACATACAGCCACTGCCTTACTTGCTGGGGTTGTGCCCAGGCTCTAATCTTTGCAGGTCCATGAGGAACCAAACTCTGAAATGGACTTGGTTAGTCTGACTGGAAAGAAATGGGAAAATGAAGTCCACTTCCAGGTCTAGCTTAGCTGCCCAAGCATCCTGGGGTCCAGCAGCCACATTAATGGTTCTAGGACTTTGTTGTAGAAACAGAAAAGCCCCCTAAGGAAAACACTGTCCTGAGGAAGAAAATGCCAAAAATACTGTCATCCCCTGCTGCCCCATATCCCTAAGAAGCCTCCCAGATTGAAGCCAATAGGCATTTAGCTAACACCACGTGATGCCATTGGCCAGGCCCCTCCTGGCTCAGGGTCAAGGAGTCCAGGGAGGGAGGATGGCTGTCTCTGATCTCCCTCACCCCCACCACTTAGCCATGAGACCACAGAGCTCCAATATATACCCATAAACACACAAACCCCTAGCATCTAGGAAGGGAGATTCTATCTCTTGCTTCTAACCGAGTTACTCCACTTGCTGACCTTAAAACAGAACAGCAGGTTTCCTTGAAAGGATTCAGACCTCATTAGCCACAGTGGGAAATGATGCTTTAATGGGCCTGTGATGGTCTCAGCTTCAGGTGTCTGTGTTGCAACCATATCACTTAGCAACACCATAGCCATTTAGGTTTAATTTCCTAGCTTGCCTGATAAGGAGGCTACAAGTGTAATTTGTGTAATTTGTAATAAATAGATACATTTATCTATTTGTGGTCCTCTCTCCTCCAACTGGAATGTATGCTCTGTAAAAGTAGGGAATTTGTTAAAAAAAAAAAAAAAAAAGCAGGGAATTTGTTTGCTTCAAATTACAACTGTAATTTGTGGTGCTGCAAGCTGGGCAAACTCACAGGGCTATTAGATGAGTCACTGGGTGATCCCGGCTGCTGGTCCTAGCTCTGCAGAAGAGAAAGTAACTCTGATTCGTGGGGCTGATCGCAATTTTCTAAGTGTCTGTGAGCTGTGCTTCCATCTCTCTTGCTTTCTGGTTTGGTGCCATTATTGATTAAGGGAAGCTTCAGTCACCTCTCAACCCCTGTTAGTATCATCGTCCAGCTTTCTGAAATTCTCACGCAAACTCAAAGCCTGGCAAGGTAATAATAATAACAATATCAATAATAACAGCAATAACAATAATAGCTCACATTTCTGAATGCTATTTGAGTGCTACTCATAAGTTATCTCTGTTAATTTTCCTTACAGCCCCAGGAGGTAGGAACTACTCTTACTCCTATTTTCAAATGAGGAAATCAGGGCACAGACAGGATAGCAGTTGGATGTAAGACAATGAGAGAGTAGGGGACTGAGCACGGCACACTTTACCGAAGAGCCGCACTGTTATTCATCACCACCCAGCACTGCCATATCTTTCACTTTTCCAAAAGATGCCGTAAATCCAGATTTTGATATAAACTCCCGTGAGTTTTAAACATCAACAATTAATTTCATTGCTTAACAAATATTGTGAGAACCAAACCAAACAGATCGGCCAGCCAGATTTGGCTCCTGAGCCACCAGTTTCCAAGCTCCACTTCATTCAAACAAGTAAGCATGTTCATCAATAAATACTCTCCAATTGTATAGCTTGGCTTCTGTGAGTTGCTGGTGGCTCAGCCCTTTGTTCCTCCCTCTCTCCAGCTGCATTCCCCCCAGAGCCTCGGTGAGAGCTCTATTCTTCCAGTTGCTCAGGCTAAAAATCTTAGGGTCATCTAAGGCTCCTTTCCATCTCTCACACTTCAAATAATCTGTCAATAGATCCTGTCTGCTCTACTTCTAAAATTTATTCACAAGCCCTCCACTTTTCATACCCCTACCACGACCACTCTGGTTCAAGCCACCAGCATCTCTTGCCTGGATATCATGAGCCGCCAGCTGACGTCACTTTCTCCCTTACTGTGTTCTCACTAGAGGAACTGGGGTATCCGTGTAAAACCTAAGTCAGATCCTGCGCTTCTCTGCTCAGCCCCTCCAATGGCTCCCATCTCACTCAGTGAAAGTCAGTATCCTAAATGACCCACAAAACCCTTCATGACCTGGCCCCTTCCCACCTCTCTCTGCTTCCCTCCCTGCACTACAGGCATGTGGTTTCCTCCTTGCTGTTGCTCAAATACACCAAATGTGCTCCAACCTCAGGCCTTAGGTACTCACAGCTCCCTCGAAAACTCTCCCCTCTGCTGTCTTCTTGACTTCTGCTCTCTTTTGCTCTGTTCAGTCTCTACTGAAGTAGAAACATCTTCCTGGACAACTTACCCAAACTGGTAATCTCCCAATCACACCTCCTCCCCTTTTCCTTACCAAGCGTCTCTGCTGCACAGCATACATTTATCTATTTGTGATCCTCTCTCCTCCAACTGGAATGTATGCTCTGTAAAAGTAGGGAATTTGTTAAAAAAAAAAAAAAAAAAAAAAAAGCAGGGAATTTGTTTGCTTCTCTGCTCTATCCCTGGTTTCTAGAACTGTGCCTGGTACATAGCCAAATTCATTATAAATATTTGTTAAATAAAGAATGGTCCACATAATAGTGCCTTATGATAGACAGCTCCATTCTCCAAATGTTGCACAGGCTTTGCCCTCACTATTTCCTCTGCATTCCATCTGCACCTGAGAGAGAGGAGCACTCCCCACTAGCTATTATCACCTGCACCATGGCCATGGCCTAACAATGTGAGTGCAGTATCATACCATGTTGATCACTGGCTGAAAAATGACAAGAAGCCAATCATTTCTCTCACCCACCTGCTATGTCAAATAGTAGCTTATGATTTGTGGGTGTCTTGCCCTTGATGGATACACAACAGCTCAATCATGAGGCTGATGAATTTTATAATTAGTCTTGCTGGCAGAGGTGGCAGATTTTATGGGAGGGTGAACCATTTTAATCCTTAATTATAAGGCTGAATGTAGCTGGGTGTGGGGGCATACACTTGTAATCCCAGCTACTTGGGAGGTTGAGGCAGAAGAATTGCTTGAACTTGGGAGGCAGAGGTTGCAGTGAGCTGATATCACACCACTGCCCTTCAGCCTGGGCAACAGAGTGAGACCCATTCTCTAAATAAATAAATAAACAAATAAGACTGAATAAAAGTGCTTTACTCATTTATCTGCAGATTTTGTGTATTTACTATTTGACCTTATTTATTTATTTATTTTTGAGATCGGGTCTCACTCTGTGACCCAGGCTGGAATGCAGTAGCACAATCACAGCTCACTGCAGCCTCAACCTCCTGGGCACACACAGTGCCCCTGTTTCAGCTTCCCAAGAAGCTGGGACTACAGGCACACACCACCATGTGTGCCTAATTTTTGAATTTTTTGTGGAGACGGTCCCACTGTGTTGCCCAGGCTGGTCTTGAACTCATGGGCTCAAGCGATGCCCCCAATTCATCTTCCCAAAGTGCTGGAATTAAAGGTGTGGGCCACTATACCAGGCAATTTTTATTTCAGTATTTATTTTAAAGCACATATATCCTAGGAAGGTAGATATGGTTCAGTCCATATTTTTTTCACATAGACAGAAACAGAGAAATATTGGCTAGATCTCAACTCCATCCAGGTCCTGCATAAAATCTGGACAAAGCTGCAATGATTTAGTGCAAGATCCCTCCATGGATGCCATGGGTCTCTCACATCCAGCACAGTATGATCAGCTCTCAGTGAGATCCAGACACACCTTGCTCTAGGGCAGGTCCTGCCTGATTAGCCACAGGTGATTCCCTGGATGCTTGTCCTTTCTTAGCCACCAAATGCTCCAGCTCAAAAAGAGGGTAAGCTAGGATGCCAGGATGCCCCTTTCTAAAGCTGAATACTCAGGAAGGGAGGATGGCCACATCCAAGGGAGGGAAAAGCATCCAACTATCACTAAAGTTGATAGAAGAGGCTCTAGGAAGATATTCAGAGGTATGGTCCACTTCTATGCAAGGGGAGGGGATTGCAGCTGGGCCACTTTTCTTTCTTTCTTTCTTTCTTTCTTTTTTTTTTTTGAGACAGAGTCTCATTCTGTGACCCAGGCAGGAGTGTAGTGATGTGATCTCGGCTCACTGCAACCTCTGCCTCCTGGGTTCAAGCAATTCTCATGCCTCAGCCTCCTGTGTAGGTGGGGTTACAGGTGTGCACCACCACACCTGGCTAAGTTATTTTTAATTTTTAGTAGAGACAGGGTTCCACCATGTTGGCCAGGCTGGTCTCAAACTCTTGGTCTCATATGATCTGTCTGCCTCAGCCTCCCAAAGTGCTGGGATTATAGGCATGAACCATCGTGCCTGGCCAGCATTCAATCTTAATTATTAAATTGATTAATAATTAAGCTCTGCACTGTCAGTTGTATCCGCAGCTTCTATAGTGATCTGACAGCAGAATGGTTACACATATTTAACAGGTTATAGGAGGAGCTGTGAATATTCATGAAGGCGGTCCTGACACAGGTGTATTGAATCAATGAATATGCATGTAATATAGGATCCATGTTCATTTTGGGATGCAGACTTAACATTTAAATGTACAGTTAGATTTTATGTGTCAAAAAGTCTTTTCAGTACACAAGGGCATGCAGATGTGTAATTTCTGTCATTCAGCCAGAACTAGTGCATGGTCAGTGGGTGTTTATCAGGAGAAAGTTACTAGAGTCTCTTGTCTCATTAAAATTGTAATTATGGCTGGTGGGATAGGAAATGGGGATTAGTTGGTCAGCCTCTAGTGAAGCCATAAATTGTTTTTTTGTTCGTTTTGTTTTGTTTTTTTGAGATGGAGTCCGGCTCTGTTGCCCAGGCTGGAGTGCAGTGGTGCAATCTCAGCTCACTGCAACATCCACTGCCCAGGTTCAGGCAATTCTTCTGCCTCAGCCAGGATTACAGGTGGTTGCCACCACGCCTGGCTAATTTTTGTACTTTTAGTTGAGATGGGGTTTCACCACCTTGGCCAGGCTGGTCTCGAACTCCTGACCTCACGTGATCCACCTGCCTTGGCCTCCCAAAGTGCTGGGATTGTAGGCACCAGTCACTGCACCCGGACTTTGATGAGGCTTTCACCAAATACACAATGTACATCTGGGGGAATGGTCACTTATGCCTTTTTTGTTTTGTTTCATTTTGTTTTATTTTGAGACAGAGTTTCACTCTTGTTGCCCAGGCTGGAGTGCAATGGTGCAACATCAGCTCACCGCAAACCTCTGCCTTCCGCATTCAAGCAGTACTCCTGCCTCAGGCTCCTAAGTAGCTGGGATTGCAGGGACTTTCCACCAAACCTAGCTAATTTTTACAGGCGTGGTGGCTCACGCCTGTAATCCTAGTACTTTGGAAAGCTGAGGCAGGTGGATCACCTGAGGTCAGGAGTTTGAGACCAGACTGGCCAAGATGTTTCAAGATATCCCGTCTTTTGGGGCCAAACCATTTTATGGATTGATTGATGACTTTGCCCGTAACCTCAGCCTCCCTGCCTTTAAAAATCTTTCCATATGGGCCAGTGGGTCCTATAATCCCAGCACTTTCGAGACGCCTGTAATCCCAGCACTTTTCAGAGGCCGAGGCAGGCAGATCACTTGAGGTCAGGAGTTCAAGACCAGCCTGGCCAACATGGTAAAGCCCCAACTCTAATTAAAAAAAAAAAAAAAAAAAAAAAAACTACAAAATTAGCCAGGTGTGGTGGTGCACATTTGTAGTCCCAGCTACTTGGGAGGCTGAGAAATTGCTTGAACCCAGGAGGCAGAGGCTGCAGTGTGCCACTGTACTACAGCCTAGGCAACAGAGCAAGACTCCATCTCAAAAAAAAAAAAAAAAAAAAAAAAGTGATTCTCAGTATGAGATTGACAATGAAAAAGAAACGCGTTGGCCGGGCATGGTGGTTCATGCCTGTAATCCCAGCACTCTGAAAGGCCGAGGCGGGTGAATCACCTGACATCAGGAGCTCGAGACCAGCATGGCCAACATGGTGAAACCCTGTCTCTACTAAAATACAAAAATTAGTCGGGCATGGTGGTGGGCACTTGTAATCCCAGCTACTCAGGAGACTGAGACAGGAGAATCGCTTGATCCCAGGAGGCAGAGGTTGCAGTGAGCTGAGATGGCACCACTGCACTCTGGCCTGGGTGACAGAGCTAGACTCCGTCTCAAAAAAAAAAGAAAAAAGAAGACATCATCTCTGATACCTTTTAGTCTTTTTCTTTTTGGAAATGAGGTCTCACTCTGTTACCCAGACTGGAGTGCAGTGGCACAATCTCGGCTCACTGCAACCTCTGCTTGCCAGGCTCACTCAATCTTGCTTCCTCAGCCTCCCATGGATCTACAACTATAGGTGTGTACCACCCCACCTGGCTAATTTTTTTATTTTTTTATTTTTTTGTAGAGACAGCAGTCTCGCTATGTTGTCCAGGCTGGTCACAAACCCCTGGGCTGAACTTATCCTCCTGCCTTCACCTCCCAAAGTGCTGGGATTACAGTTGAGCTGCTGTGGCCATGCCCTTTAGTCTTTTACAATATTTTACAAAACAATATATGTAAACAAAAGGCTAATCTCTAATCAGAGGAACAAAGATTACAGCTGCCTAGGTTACAGAGGTCTGCCCTGCGACTTAAGTCCCACAGTCTCATTCCTTTAAAGCTCCAAATAATTTAAAGTTCCAACAGCTTTGACTTTGAATTACTGATTTTTACTATTTTTTTTTTTGAGATGGAGTTTTGCTCTTGTCGCCCAAACTCGATTGCAAAGGCATGATCTCAGCTCACTGCAACCTCCACCTCCTAGGTTCAAGCGGTTCTCGTGCCTCAGCCTCCTAAGTAGCTGGGATTACAGGGGCCTGCCGCCATGCCAGGCTAATTTTTGTATTTTTAGTAGAACTGGGTTTCACCATGTTGGGCACACTGGTCTTGAACTCCTTACCTCAGATAATTCGCCCTCCTCGGCCTCCCAAAGTGCTGGGATTACAGGTGTGAGCCACCATGCCTGGCCTGAATTACTGATTTTTAGAAACTATATAAACTTTTGCATCCTACTTTTTTGTTAACTTTTGTTAAATTTGGCCTAAAGCTGCCTCATAAACAGTGAACTCTATCCTAATGTAAGCATTTCACTAAAAGACATTAAGTAAACATTTAGTAAACATTTCACTAAAGGAATATAAAAGTAAAATTTTAAAAAAAGAAAATATGAGAAACAGAGCATAAACATTTGGAGAAAAGCCTTTAGGCCTTGTCAGTTCCTAGAATGTATTTATTTTCACTATGCTGGGGACTCCATTTCCAGTATTAAGGTCCATTTTCAGAAGATTGATTTGGTGAGCATGAAAAAAGGGGGTGGGGGAGTAATCGTACAAACAATTGTGTCCAGGCCAGGTTCCTAGACCCGAGGGCCCCCTCTTTATGGCAGAGGCACCTGACGTCCGTAACTAATGTGAACCCTGAGAATGACTTTATGGTCTAAGAAAAATGTGTGTTCGGAGCCCCAAGCTAAGGAATCAGGAGTGGCAAGATGCAGGAAGGGTGCCAACCTATGAAACCCTGAGTCAAGAGGTTAAACTAGGCACTTGGTTTCTCAGGTTGCCCACTTGGCCCTCTTCCAAGTTGTAGTTCTTTCTCTCTTTCCTATCCTTCCTGTTCTAAAGTTTTTTAATAAAGTTATTTTTTTTTTTTTTTTTTTTTTTTTTTGAGATGTTGTCTCACTCTTTAGCCCAGGCTCGAGTACAGTGGTGCGATCTCGGCTCATGCTACCTCTGCCTTCCAGGTTCAAGCGATTCTCCTGCCTCAGCCTCCCGAGTAGCTGGGATTACAGGCGCTGACCACCATGCCCAGCTAATTTTTGTATTTTTAGTAGAGATGGGGTTTCACCATGTTGGCCAGGCTGTTCTCAAACTCCTGACCTCAGGTAATCCACCCAGCTCAGCCTCCTGAAGTGCTGGGATTACAGGCTTGAGCCACTGTGCCCGGCCTACTTTTTAACAAACTTTTATTCCTGCTCTGCAACTTGCCTCCATTTGGGTTTCTGCCTTATGACCCTCAGTCTAATTCTTTCTTCTGAGGAGGCAAGACTTGAGGTAGTTGCAGATGTGTACAGATTCATCACCAGGAACTCGGATACCTACCACCAGTAACAGGTGGAGGATGCTAGGTGAAAATGTTATGTAAGCTGCATGCTTTTTACAAATGGTAGTGCTTCTCATGTCCAGCCACGGCCACGGCACCTTCCCTGTATGAAAGTCCCCTCGATAAACCTATGTCTCCTTTGCCGTCTCCAGATCTCCTCCTCTACCCTCTTGCACACGGTGCCTTCCCTACGGGAGTAGTGTGGGGTCCCGCAGGAAACCCTTTCCCTGCAATTTTTTTTTCTTTTTTTTTGTGACAGTCTCGTTCTTTTGCCCAGAGCTGGAGTGCAATGGTGTGATCTCGGTTCACTGCAACCTTCGCCTCCGGTATTCAAACGATTCTCCAGCCTCAGCCTCCCTAGTAGCTGGAATTACAGGCACCCACCACCACGGCCCATTTTTTTTTTCTTTTTTCTTTCTTTCTTTTTTTTTTTTTTTAGTAGAAACGGGGTTTGGACATGTTGTTGAGG
>NC_045441.1:44835078-44863432 GCF_002776525.5 Piliocolobus tephrosceles
GGTTCCCAAAGTGCTGGTTACAGGCGTGAGCCATTGCGCCAGGCCCTCTCCCTGCATCTTTACGTGCCTGCAACGCCAAGAGGGAGCTCTTGGCCCCCAGGTTAGGATCAGGGCCCCAGAGGCCCAGGGTCAAGGCTAAGGGCGCATCCCAAGGACATGCATCCCTCCAAGAGGCTGCATCCAACAGGCATAGAAGAGGCTCCGCTGGAGCCTGCTCCGAGTCAGGCAGGGGAAAGCCAGTGGAAGTGCTTCTTGAAGAAAGAGTGGAATCCCACGTATCTCAGGGGTTCTGTCCTGGCCTGCAGCCCTGGATCGTCAGAACTGGGCCGAAGGGGTGAGCAGACTTCACCCTTCCTGGCTGGGGCGGAGGGTGAGGGTCCTGCTTGAAGGGCCTAGCCCTGGGTTCCCAGCCACGGCTTCACTCTGTAGCGCCTGGCCCCGCCCAGCCCCTCAAGGCCTGGCAGTCGCCCTCAACAAAGATGGCGAGGATGGCCTCAGGCGCGTTGCGTGTCACGTCGCGCGAGATGCAGGGCTCCTCCCGCGCTGCTCTTAGACCCCTAGACGGTGGCCCAGCGGAGGAGTGGAAGGTGTGGTCTGTGGGGCTCCCTGACACCTGGTAGGCGCTCAGGCAGCTGTTGTGGGGCTGCGCGCTGGCGCTGCAGGGCGGAATGTTATACCCCCGAGAGAGGCCGTTGCGGGAGCGCAACAAGCTGGAGGCCTCTGGAGCTTCCGCGCCGACCTCTTGGACATCAGGTGCGGTGGCTTCTAGGAGCAGTGTTATCGGTGTCCGCTGCGAGAGGTGCGTGCTTGGGGCAGGGCCGGGAGGTCCCAGGAAGCCCGGGGGCGGGAGTGGAGGAGCCCGGGCCCCCCGGCAGGCTCCTTCACCTGGGCGTCCCGGGCTGGGAGCCCGGAGGAGGTTAAACGTCAACGGGCTTGGGGGCGCGGGGTTGGGGGACAGGTGGACGGGAAGTTTGTGGGGGGGACCCAGGATAGCTGAGGAGGAGGAGGAAGCGCTTCTGCGGAGTCCCCTCCGTGGGCGAAGGCTGAGCCCGGGCGGTATCTATCTTTTTAGTGTTTATTTTTAATTTAAAAAAAATTTTTGAGACTGGGTTTGGCCCTGTCAGCCATGTTGGAGCGCAGTGGTGCAATCCTAACTTCTGAGCTCAAGCATCCTCCCACTCCAGCCTTGCAAGTTAGCTGGAGCCACCATGCCTGGCTAATTAAAAAAAAAACCGAGGCCAGTCGCAGTGACTCACACCTGTAATCCCAGCACTTTGGGAGGCCAAGACGGGCGGATCACGAGGTCAGGAGATTGCGACCATCGTGGCTCACACGGTGAAACCCTGTCTCTGCTAAAAAAAAAAAAAAAAAAAAAAGAAAGAAAAAGAAAAAGAAAAAAAAAAAAAAAGCCGGGTGGGGTGGCGGGGCCTGTAGTTTCAGCTACTCGGGAGGCTGAGGCAGGAGAATGGCATGAACCCGGGAGGCGGAGCTTGTAGTGAGCAGAGATCCTGCCACTGCACTCCAGCCTGGGCTACAGAGCGAGACTCCGTCTCAAAAAAAAAAGAAAAGAAAAAGTGTGCCCGTGCTCGGTGGTGCACGCCTGTAATGCCAGCACTTTGGGAGGCCGAGACGGGTAAATCACCTGAGGCCAAGAGTTCAAGACCAGCCTGACCAACATGGTGAAACCCCATCTCCACTGAAAATATAAAAACTAGCTGGGTGTGGTGGTGCATACCTGTAATTCCAGCTACTTGGGAGGCTAAGCCAGGAGAATCGCTTGAACCCAGGAGGCAGAGGTTGCAGTGAGCTGAGATCACCCCACTGCACTCCAGCCTTGGTGACAGAGTGAGACCCTTGTCTTAAAAAAAATAATAATAATAACTTTTCTTTTTTTTTAAGATATAGAGTCTCACTCCGTTGCCCAGGCTGGTTTCGAACTCCTGGCCTCAAGCCATCCTCCCACGTTAACCTCCCAAAGCGCTGAGTACAGGCATGAGCCACCCAGACACTGGGGGGCCAGAGCGGCAGGCGCTGCACAGAGCTGGGCCCAGGGATCGGGAGGAGGGGACAGTTTAGACGTCCTGAGGTCAGCTCTGCCAAGGCAGGAAGGTCCCTTGGTTTTCAAGGTTCAGATACAGGACAGGATGTGACAGGCCAAGGACGCCACCCCTGTTCCCCTCCTGACTTGGATGTGGTCAGGAGAGAAGTGGGACCGGGTGAGGTCTGGGCCACTTTTGCCTGGTCTGCATCCTCTTTTTCTGACTTTGTGGCATTCAGTACAGGAGGAGGAGAGGAGAGAACTGGGTGCTAGCGTGCGCCCCACTCAGTGTCCTAAGAAAAGCCCCCCAAACCCCCCAACCAGCCTTCCTCTCTGAGACAGGCAGTAGGTCATCTACCTCTTAGTCACCAGTCCAAACCTTCTTGCCTCCAGCTGGGATGTGCCCCTGGGCTCGCTCATGTCTCAAGAGATATTGGGCCCCATCCACTGCGAGGAGGGACTCCTGGCCCCACTGGCCCAGGTGCACAAACTGCCCTGACAGTTGACCTGTCCTCAGCAAGTTTTCTGTCTGTTTTGCTAAGATTCCCCGCTATGTGTCAGGGCTTGCACTAGGCCTGGGGGCACAGCTGTGCAGCACACTGGTCCCGCATCCCTTTGGGGGCCTAGGAGCTGAGACCGGCCCTTCTTTCCACAGTCGGGCCCCACCCTGGACATGCCGGTTCCTTCCAGCTTCAACGACATTGGCCAGGACTGGCGGCTGCAGCATTTTGTCAGCCAGGTGTGGTATGAACAGGAGGTGACCCTGCCGGAGCAATGAACCCAGGACCTGCGCACAAGAGTGGTGCTGAGGCTTGGCAGTGCCCACTCCTATGCCATCGTGGTCAGTGCAGCCAGGAGCAGGCAGGGCGGGTGGGTGGGCACGGCTGCTGAACAGCCTTTCTCCTGGGGTGGGACTGTGGTGGGCCCTGCCCTGCCCTGCCCTGGGGGCTGTGCCCTGTGCAGGGGGATAGGTGGCCTGATCTACCCCATTGGGATGCCATTCTTCCTGTCTGACTGGCAGGCCCCTGAGCCCCATGCTGCAGTTTATGTGAGGGAGTGCCCAATAGCAGGGCCCCTCCTCATGCCCTGACCTGCCCCCCACCCTCCCCGTATCCCCTGTGTCTACAGTGGGTAAATGGGGTCCATGCGCTAGAGCATGAGGGGTCTACCTCCCCTTCAAGGCCGACATCAGCAGCCTTTTCAGGAGATGCCTGTTGCCTGTTTTCCCGGGGCAGGAATTGAAGGGAGCCGCCCAGGCTGGAGTGGTTCAGCCGGGCTGTCACAAGCCTTTGAAGCTTCCCATCTTCAAGCCTGGCTGTTGGAGAGTGTGGGTTTGGAACTTGAGGCTAGGGCGTTCTGTTCTGTCCTGTGCCAGCCACAGCCAGCTTTGAATGGGCAGAGCAATGATGAGGGGACGGTGTAAAAGAAGAAATGAACTTAGGAAAGAGAAGAGGAAAAGAGGCTTCACCAACAGTCTAGGCCGAACATGATGGCTCATGTCTGTAATCCCAGCACTTTGGGAGGCCGAGGTGGGTGGATCACTTGAGGTCAGGAGTTCAAGACCAGCCTGACCAACAGATAGTGAAACCCCATCTCTGCTAAAAATACAAAGATAAGCCGGGCATGGTGGTGTGCGCCTGTCATCCCAGCTACTCGGGAGGCTGAAGCAGGAGAATCACTTAAAACCAGGAAGGGGAGGTTGTATTCCAGCCTGGGCTACAGAATGAGACCCTGTCTCTAAAAAAAAAAATAGTCTGTACTGTGGAGGCCTCAGGCGGGTGCTGGGAGCTCTGACCACAGGCTGGTCCCTCTGTTGGGTTTTTCTTCCCTTTATCCCTCCTAGTTAACTTGACCTGGCATAAAGGCTGTTTCTTCTAAGAGGCTGTCCCTGACTCTCCAGTCCAAGTTATGTGTATTGTCTTGCAGAGCCCAATTCCTGCCACCACTTGTCATTTCCATTTGCAGCATTTCTTTCATTGTTTCTTTTTCAGAGTCAGAGTCTTGCTCTGTTGCCCAGGATGCAGTGCAGTGGTGCATCATGGCTTGTTGCCACCTCAACCTCCTGGGCTTAAGCGATCCTCCCCCTCAGCCTCCCAAAGAGCTGGGACCACAGATGTGTGCCACCATGCCAGGCTAAGTTTAAATTTTTTTTTCCCCACTGAGAAGAAGTTTCTTGCTCTGTCGCCCAGACTGGAGAGCAGTGGTGCAATCTCAACTCACTGCAACCTCTACCTCCTGGGTTCAAGCAATTTTCTTGCCTCAGCCTCCTGAATAGCTAGGATTATGGGCAGGTGCTACCAGGCCCAACTAGGTTTTTTTTTTTCTTGTATTTTTTTTGTAGAGATGGGGTTTCACCATGTTGGCCAGTCTGGTCTTGAACTCTTGACCTCGTGATCCACCTGCCTTGGCCTCCCAAAGTGCTGGGATTATAGGTGTGAGCCACCATGCCCCACCCTAATTTATATATTTGTTGTAGAAATAGGGTCTTGCTATGTTGCCCAGGCTGGTCTCGAACTCCTGGTCTCTAGTAAGCCTCCTGAAGTGCTGGGATTCTAGGCGTGAGCCACCTTGCCCAGCACTTGCACCATTTCTCTGTACATGTTTCTCCATTCCCACTGCCCAGGACCTGTGGCCTTAGATTTGAGTCACTACTGAGCACCTCACACCAAGCCCCATGCCTACCTCCCAGCCTGCACTCCCTGTTTGTTTGATGCATTAATAAATATCCCTTCTGAAACTGCACCCATCCATTCCTGTGTTCAAGAGCTGTTTGAGAGAGTCAACCTCATTTTTGGCAGTGTCCAGCCCACTGACCTCAGCTCTGTGTACCTGGAAGGGTGGCTGCTCCTCTGGGGGGATAGGATTCGGAGGCAGGGGGAGAAAGAGTGGTGTTAGAGAGCTCGGTCTAGGACTAGAGGATCATGTGCCCTTACGTAAAATACATCGCAAGTTAGCGAAGAAAGCAGTGGCTCCATGTTTTGTTTTTTCTTTTTGTTTGTTTGTTTTGAGACAGGGTCTTGTTCTGTGGACCAGGCTAGAGTGCAGTGGCATGATCTCGGCTCACTGCAGCCTCCACATCCGGGGTTCAAGCGAGTCTCGTCCCTCAGCTTCCGAGTAGCTGGTGATACAGACATGTGCCACCATGACCGGCTGATTTTTGTATTTGTAATAGAGATGGGGTTTTGCCATGTCGGCCAGGCTGATCTTGAACCCCCGACTTCAAGTGATCTACCCTCCTTTGGCCTCCCAAAGTGCTGAGATAAAAGGTGTGAGCCATAGTGCCTGGCCCCGTGTTGTGTTCTGATGAGGGAAGATGGGACAGAAAGGATGGGAGGGTGTCTGAGCCCTTCCTGGACTGACGGAACCTGTGTCTTCTGCCTTTTGTGGACAGGATGGTGATCGCTCACACCAAAGCCTTGGACCCTTCCCGGCCTGTGACCTTTGTGACCAACTCCAACTATGTAGCAGACAAGAGGGTGAGCCTGGGGGTCCCCACCCCATTTTTCCCCACCTTTGCCTGGCCTTGTCCTGAAGTCTGCTCATGGAAACAACTGGAAAGAACCATGAGCTACCAGTGCGGGATTTTTTATTTTGTTTTTTTTACTTGAAAAAATAGAGACAGGGTCTTGCCATGTTGCCCAGGCTGATCTCGAACTCCTGGGCTCAAGCAAACCTCCTTCCTCGACCTCCCAAAGGGCTGGGGTTACAGGTGTGGGCCACCGCACCCAGCTGCAGCCAGTCTGTTTTCAAAGATGGTCTTTGGGTTAATGAGAGTTCTCTCCCTGCTTACTCGCCAGGCAGTGTGGCTTTCTGAATCCAGGGAGGCTGGGCATAGGGAGATGGGATTTGTTTGCTTAGTTTGGACTCAGCGTTTTTTCAGTTTGATTTAATAGACTCATAAAATGTCAAAGGTTTAAGGGGGCTTAGAGTTCATCTGGCCCATACCTGGCTGATCAGAATCTCTAGGGGAAGGTTTTTTGAAATGGCAGATCTCTGCATTCTGAGATCCTGATTCAGTAAGTCCTGGGTTGGAACCTGGGTTTTCTTTTTCTTTTGTAGAGGCAAGGTCTTACTCCGTTGCCCTAGCTGGAATGCAGTGGTGCAATCACAGCTCATTGCAGCCTTGAGGACTGTGGGCTCAGGAGAGAGAAGGAAGTCCTGTTTATTGTTGCTTCCAAGGTACTCTGCAATATCTGACTCAGCATGTGCTAAATAATACCTATTGAGGGCATGGGTGAGATCTTAGAGCCACGTTTAATCACTCACTTTGTCCTGTTTTTTTTTTTTTTGAAATGCAGTCTTGCTCTGTCACCCAGGATGTAGTCCAGTGGTGTGATCTCAGGGCTTCTCACCAAGGCCGAGATGGACCAGATACTACATGGCCTAGACAAGGTACTTGCCGTGGCCCAAGCACCATCTGAGACCCCCTCCCTGTAGCCACAGGCTCCCACCAAATCCCTGAGCAAATAGTGCAGTGTTGCCAGTCTGTGGTTTCACGTTGAACTAAGTATATTCTCATGTGCTGTTTAACTGGGTGCCTTGATGACCGCCTCTCTCCATCCTTTAATGACTCCTGTGGCCCATATGGCTCATGGGTAAAGGTGTGCAGGGCCCCAGATGCACCTTCTCAGGGTGTGCTTTCAGGACTCAGCTTCTGGACAGGAACAGTCAGTCATCACCGATAGGGTGGGACCAGGGCAGGGGCCCTCTTGGCTGCTGATGCCTGCTCACCTGACCCCTGGCATTGCTGCTACCCGCTATAGGTGACTGAGGAGTGGGCCCAGGGCACCTTCAAACTCAACTCCAATGATGAGGACATCCACACAGCCAATGAGCGCCGCCTGAAGGTACGACCCATGGAGCCCCACCGCTTTCCTGGCCTCCCCTCTCCACCTTGCCCGGGGCGTCATTCTGTTTACTTCGTCATTGGCAGACAGCAGGTGAGACCTCAGGACATGGGCCAGGCGCGGTGGCTCATGCCTGTAATCTTAGCACTTTGGGAGGCTGAGGTGGGAGGATTGCTTGAACCGGGGAGATGGAGATTACAGTGAGCAGAGATCGTGCCATTGCACTCCAGCCTATGTGACAGAGCAATACTTCATCTAAAAACAAAGGAAAAAAAAATTGTTTCTTGAAGCTAGTCAACTAGCAGCACCAGCATCACCTCAGAACTCCTGAGAAATGTGATGTGAGGCCCCACTCTAGATGGTTGAATCAGAGACTCTGGGGGTGGTCCCCAGCAATGTATATGTACTGTATTTATTTATTCTTTTGAGATGGAGTTTCACTCTTGTTGCCCAGGCTGGAGTGCAATGGCGTGATCTTGACTCACCGCAACCTCCGCCCTCCAGGTTCAAGCGATTGCCTCAGCCTCCCGAGTAGCTGGGATTACAGGCATGCACGACCACACCTGGCTAATTTTGTATTATTAGTAGGGACGGGGTTTCACCATGTTGGCCACGCTGCTCTCAAACTCCCGACATCAGGTGATCCGCCCGCCTCAGCCTCCCGAAATGCTGGGATTACAGGTGTGAGCCACCATGGCTGTCCGGTAATTTGTATTTTTCATAAATTCTCCAGTCACTATGCCTGGTGGCTCACGTGTGTAATCCCACCACTTTGAGAGGTTGAGGCAGGAGCATCGCTTGAGCCCAGGAGTTCAAAACCAGCCTGAGCAACATAGCGAGACCCTGTCTCTAAAATTAAAAAAATCAAATTAGCCAGTCATGATGGTGTGTACCTGTGGTCCTAGCCACTCTGGAGACTGATGTGGGAGGATCCCTTGAGCCCAGGAGGTCAAGGATGCGGAGAGCCATGATTGCGCCATTGCACTCCAACCTGGGTGACAGAGCAAGACCCTGTCTCAAAAAAGCCCAAATCAGCAACAACAACAAATTAGCTGGGTATGGTGCCGTGTGCACTTGTAGTCCCAGCTATTCAGGAGGCCAAGGCTGGAAGATCCCTTGAGTCCAGGCTGCAGGGAGCTGTGATGACCACTGCACTCCAGCCTGGGCAACAGAGCAAGACCCTGTCTCCTAAAACAGAAAACAAATCCTCCAGGAACATTTGATGCATGCTAAAGATAAGGACTCTTTGAAAACATAAAGGCCAGTAAAACCTACAGGCCAGTAAGCGTTAATAGTGTATGTAAATATTATCAGTAATTATGGAGAAGATGGTTGAAGCTGAGAGTGAGACAGAGCTGAGTGGGTAAGAGAGTATCTGCCCAAGGCAGGGACATCCTGGCAGAGGGACAGGTCCTGGGTTTGACAGCTTCAGACCCCAGGGTGCCCAGGGCTCACCACTTGCCCACCTGTGCCCCCAAGTTCACTGAGAGAATGTGGGACAGGCCCTCAACCCCGACATACTGGCCACTGACCTCGCCTACTACCTGGTCTGCAAAGAGGTGAGTGTGTATCAGCCAGGGGGAGGTTGAGGAGATTGGGTGCCCCTCAGAGGGTAGGGGAGCTCAGGGTGCAGGGTGCCCTGGCCTGGTGGCTCACACCTGTAATCCCAGCACTTTGGGAGGCCTAGGTGAGTGGGTAACTTGAGGTCAGGAGTTCGAGACCAGCCTGGTCAACATGGTGAAACCCCGTCTCTACTAAAAATACAACAGGTAACTGGACGTGGTGGCACAGTCATATAATCCCAGCTTCTCAGAAGGCTGAGGCAGGAGAATCGCTTGAACCTGGGAGGTGGAGGTTGCAGTGAGGTGAGATCGGGACACCACTCGAGCCAGGGCGACAGAGTGAGACTTTGTATCAAAAAAAAAAAAAAAAAAAAGGAAGAGGCGCAGGCAATGGAGGCAGATCAGGGCATGGAGGAAGCTGCCTCAGTGCCACCTTCCTCCCCAGCACCCAGATGCCATTCTGCCAGGCCCACAAGGCCTCTGGGAAAGCCGTGTTCATGGCTAAGTCCAAGGGGGTCGCCCTCAACCAGCTGTCATTGCAGGAGCTGCACACCATCAGGTGCCGTGCACCCCTTTCCCGACACTGCCTTCTAAGAGGTGAGCTTGGGTGCCTGGAGGCCTGGGTGGCCCGGTGGCCTGGCCCACCTTTTCCTCTCTCCCCAGCCCCCTATTCTCAGGTGACATGAGCCACGTGTGGGACTCTGGGCACAGTGTGGGGTAGTATCATGCCCTGGGTGGCACTGCGTGCTCCGGCGTCAACAGGCAGATCCGCCAGGTGCGGGCACTATTGCAGGCACAGCAGGCTTAGGTCCTCCCATGCCTGGCGCCACATAAAGTGGGCACAAGAGGACGCTGCTGCGTGTTTCTTGCCCCAGCCTGGCTCCCTCATTGCTGTGCTTTCCAGGGCTGGCCAGTGGGGACGGTCAGGGACTGGAGAGGCAGGACAGGGTGGCCTGTAATCCTAGCACTTTGGAGGGGCAAGGTGCAAGGATGCTTGAGGACAGGAATTTGAGACCAGCCTGGGCAACACAGGGAGACTCCTGTGTTATTACCTGTACCTAATAATAAAACAAATCATTAGTCCAGCCGGTGGGGCATGCCTGTAAGTCCCAGCTACTTGTAAGACTGTGGTGAGAGGATCACTTATGTTCAGGAGTGGAGCTGAGCTGCAGTGAGCTATGATCACGCCGCTGCATTCCAGCCTGGACAACAGAGTGAGACCCTGTCTCTAAAAGAAAAACTTAAAAAAATAAAATGGAAGCAGAGAAAACTGGGCCAAGGCAATGAGAATCATAGATAGGAAGGGAAGAGGGGGCTCCTGTCATAGCCTCCACCTGGTCCAGGCCCCATCCCCTTCAAACAGGGTATCACAGTGACCTCAGGCCAGGATCAGTGGCTCATGCCTGTAATTCTAGCACTTTGGGAGGCCTGGGCAACACAGCAAGACCTCAGCTAACACATTGAAAAAAAAAAACAAAAACCCAAGCGACATGGTGGCTCACACCTATAATTCCAGAACTGTAGGAGGCTGAGGCTGGTGGATCACTTGAGGTCAGGAGTTCGAGACCAGCCTGGCCAACATGGTGAAACCCTGTCTGTACTAACAATACAACAATTAGCTGGGTGTGCTGGTAGGATCCTGTAATCCCAGCTACTGGGGAGGCTGAGGCAGAATTGCTTGAACCCAGGAGGTAAAGGTTGCAGTGAGCCGAGATCGCGCCATTGCACTCTAGCCTGGGTGAAAAGAGCAAGCCTCTGTCTTAAAAAAATGAAGAAGAGGAAGAAGAAACAGCCAGACGTGGTGGCTCACTCTTGTAAAGGAGGAGGAGAAGGGAGGAGGATGAAACAGCTTCGCATGGTGGTTTACACCTGTAAAGGAGGAAGAGGAGGAAGAAACAGCCAGGCAGGGTGGCTCACACCTTTAAATGAGGAAGAGGAGGAGGAGGAAAAGAAAGAACCAGGTGAGGTGGCTCACGCCTGTGGAGGAGGAAACACCCAGCTGCGATGACTCATACCTGTAAAGGAAGAGGAGGAAACAGCCAGGCGTGGTGGCTCATGACTGTGAAAGAGGAGGAGGAGGAGGAAACAGCCAGGCGGGTGGCTCAAGACTGTAAAAGAGGAGGAGGAGTAGGAAACAGCCAGGCGAGGTGGCTCACACACCTGTAGAGGAGGAGGAGGAGGAAACAGCCAGGTGACGTGGCTCATGCTTGTAGAGGCGGAGGAGGAGGAAACACCTATGTGCAATGGCTCACCTGTTGAGGAGGAAGGAACAGCCAGGCGAGGTGGCTCACACGCCTGTAAAAGAGGAGGAGGAGGAAACAGCCAGGCGAGGCGGCTCATGCTTGTAGAGGAGGAGAAAGAAATAGCCAGGTAGTGGCTCCTGCATTTAAATGCCGAGGAGGAGGAAAAGAAAGAACCAGTCAAGGTGGTTCAATCAAATGTGCATTTGTCTCAGATGAGCAGAGGGATGACTTAGAATTCAGTAAAGTTTTCGGGGCTCACAAGGAATTTCCTAGCAGGCAAATTTGGTAGGAGGTATGTAGTGTTTTGTTTTTGTTTTTTCTTTTTTTGAGACAGCCTCTGTGGACCAGGCTGGAGTGCAGTGGCATGATCTCAGCTCACTACAACCTCCTCCACCCGGGTTCAAGCGATTCTCCTGCCTCAGCCTCCCGAGTAGCTAGGATTACAGGCATGCACCACCATGCCCAGTTAATTTTTTACATTTTCAGTAGAGACAGGTGTATCACCAGTTTGGCCAACCTGGTCTCTAACTCCTGACTTCAGGTAATCCGCCCACCTCAGCCTCCCAAAGTGCTGGGATTACAGGCATGAACCACTGCATTTGGCCCCTCTCCCTATATCTTCGTATGCCTGCAACCCCAAGAGACGGCTCCTGGCTCCTTGGTTAGGGTCCAGGCCCCAGAGGCCCAGGGTCAAGGCTATGTCTCCATCCCAAGAACATTCTTCTCTTCAAGTGGCTGCATCTGACAGGCATGGATGCTACAGGCTGGGGCCTGCTCAGATTCCTGCTGTGGAAGGCAAGGGAAGGTGCTCCTTGAGGAAAGGGAGATCCCACTGATCTCAGGAGTTCTGTCCTGGCCTGCAGCCGGTCTTTGTCCAGCGGGTTCTGGAGTGGGGAGGTGACCTTGCCCTTCTTGGCTGGGGTTGAGGGTTCCGCTTACCCAAAGGCGTAGCCTGGGTTACAGCTGCAGTTCCCACTGGGCAGCACTGGGCCCCGCCCTGCCCCTGCAGGCCTGGCACTTGTCCTCAGCAAAGATGGCTCGGACGGCCTCAGGCGCCTAACGCAACCCTTCCGCTGGGCTCCTCCTGTGCTGCTCTTAGCCCCGTAGACGGCGGTCTAGCCGTGGAGCGGAAAGTGTGACCCAGTGGACAGGGTGGCCTGGGCAGCACTCTGGCCACTGTTGTATGGCTGTGCTTTGGCGCTGCAGGGCGGGATGCTGTACCCCTGGGAGAGCCTGTTGCGGGAGCCCAAGGAGTTGGGCGGCCTCTGGAGCTTCTGCTCCGACTTCGACAACCAAAGCAGGGCATTAAGGAGCAGCGGTACCCCTGGCAGCTGCAGGAGGTGAGGACTCCGGGCAGGGCCGGGAGGCACCCGGAAGCCTGGTGGTGGGACGGTGGAGACCCGGCCCCCTGCAGGCTCCTTCCCCTGGGTGCCCTGGAGCTGGGGACCCAAAGGAGTTTAAAGGTCAGTGGACTTGGGGGCGCGGGATTGGGGGATGGCAGACCCGGGAAAACCTAGATGGCGGGGGGGGGGGGGGGGGGGGGGGGAGGAAGCACTCTTGCTGAGCCCCCTCCCAAGGCAGTGGGTGAGCCCAGGCAGTGTCCCTTTTAATGTTTATTTTTAATTTTTAAAAATTGTTTGAGACTGGGTTTGGCCCTGTTGCCCAGGCTGGAGCTGAGTGGCACAATCCTAATTTCTGAGCTCAAGTGATTCTCAGGCTCTAGCCTTGCAAGTTAGCTGGGGCCACCAGGCCTGGCTATTTAAAAGAAAAAACACTTGGACAGGCTGGGTGGTTCACTCCTGTAACCCCAGCACTTTGGGAGGCACAGGTGGGCAAATCACCCAAGGCTGGGAGATTGAGACCAGCATGGCCAACATGGTGAAACACTGCCTCTACTAAAAATATAATAATTAGCCAATTGTGGTGGTGCATGCCTGTAATCCCAGCTACTTGCAAGGCTGAAGCAGGAGAATCTCTTGAACCCGGGAGGCGGAGGTTTCAATGAGCCTAGATCACACCATTGCGCTCCAGCCTGGGTGACAGAGTGAGACTGTCTCAAAAAAAAAAAAAAACACACACAAAAAAACTTTTTTTTTTTTTAAGATATAGGGTCTCACTGCGTTGCTCAGGCTGGTCTCGAATTCTTGGCGTCAAGCCATCCTCCCACGTTGACTTCCCAAAGCACTAATTACAGGCATGGGCCACCTAGACACCCATCTGGCCAGAGCGGCATGCACTGCGCAGAGCTGGGCCCAGGATTGGGAGGAGGGGACAGTTTAGGCTTCCTGAGGTCAGTTCTGCTGAGGCAGGAAGGTCCCTTGGTTTTCAAGGTTCAGATAGAGGACAGGATGTGACATCAGGCCAAGGATGCCACCCCTGTTCCCCTCCTGACTCGGATGTGGTCAACAGAGAAATGGGACCAGGTGAGGTCTGGGCCGTGTTTGCCTGGTCTACATCCCCTTTTTCTGACTTTGTGGCATTTAGTACAGGAGGAAGAGAGGAGAGGGCTGGGTGCCAGTGTGTGCCCCACTCACATGTCCTAAGCAAAGCCCCCCCATCCCCCCAACCAGCCTTCCTCTTTGTGACAGGCAGTGAGTCATCTGTCTCAGGAGATATTGGGCCCCATCCACTCTTAGGAGGAACTCCTGGCGCCACTGGCCCAGGTGCATAAACTGTCCTGGCAGTTGACCTGTGGTCAACAAGTTATGTGTCTGTTCCACCAAGAGTCCTCGCTGTGTGTCAGGACTTGGCTAGGCCTGGGGCACAGCTGTGCAGCACACTGGCCCCGGATCTTTTTGGGGACCTAGGAGCTGAGTCCAGCCCCTTTCTCCACATTCGGTCCCCATCCTGGACATGCTGGTTCCCTCCAGCTTCAGCGACATAGGCCAGGAGTGGTGGCTGTGGCATTTTGTTGGCTGGGTGTTGTTTGCATGGGAGGTGATCCTGCTGGAGCAATGGACCCTGGACCTGCACACAAAAGTGGTGCTGAGGATTGGCAGTGTCCACTCCTATGTCATGGTCAGTGCAGCCAGGAGCAGGCAGGGCGGGTGGGCACGTGCGGCTGCTGACCAGCATGGGACCCCCAGCAGCCACCCACAGCCTTTCTCCTGGGGTAGGACAGTGGGGGGCCCTGTCCTGCCCTGGGGGCTGTGCGCTGTGTAGGGGTGGCCTGATCTACCCCATTGGGATGCCATTTTTCCCACCTGGCTGGCAGACCTTGGAGCCGCATGCTGCAGGTTATGTGAGGGAGTGCCTGATGGCAGGGCGTGGCCCAACCTGCCGCACCCTCCCCCATCTTCTGTGTCTGCAGTGGGTGAATGGGGTCGACGCACTACAGCATGAGGGGCCAACATCAGCAGCCTGGTCCAGGTGGGGCCCCTGCCCTCCCACGTCCCCATCATTGTCACCAACAACATCCTCACCCCCTCCACCCTGCCACCAGGGACCATCTGCTACATGACCAACACCTCCGAGTGGGTACCATCCTGCCTCCACCACACGCACGCACCCACCTTCCCATCCCACCCTGTGGTCTTCCTGCTTGGGACAGGGTGGCCTTTGCAGGGTAGAGGCCCTGGATCTGGGGAGGCCGGGGAGGCATGTGAACTGAGGTCAAGGGACCCAAGATGAGGGCCCAGCAAACCACAGTCCTCCTACCCTAGGTATCCCAAGAGTTACTTTGTCCAGAACACAGACTTTGCCTTCTTCAACTACGCGGGACTGCAGCGCTCTGTGCTTCTGTACACGACACCTACCACTTACATTGATGACATCACTGTCACCACCGGCGTGAAGCACAACAGTGGTGAGGGCTTCTGGTAGGATCCTCCCTCAATGGGACCCAGGGTGGCTCTGTTTGTTCCCTGTTTGGAAGGCTCTCCCAGGAAAAAGGTGCTCCTAGCATCTGTAAACCCTCACAGGTTCCCATCCACCTAGGAAGCTAAAATCCAGGCTGTCTGACCGGGCATGGGCTCCCAAAATCACCCGTGTGGTTGACCTCACTTGGAGAAGAGGGGTCTGACCTAACGTCACACAGCTCAGGGTGGCAATCCTGTCCCTTCCCCACGTTGCTGCTCTCCCTCCAGCTCCCCTTGCTACACATCATGCTCAAGGAACAGGCAGCTTCGGGGGTCCGGGCGTGGTGGCTCATGCCTGTCCTCTCAGCTGTTTGCAAGGAGGCCCTGGTAGGAGCATCACTTGAGGCCAGGAGTTCAAGGCCAGCCTGGGCAACATAGCGAGACCATCACCACAAAAAATTAAATTAACCAGGGATGGTGATGCATGCCGGTAGTCCCAGCTGCTGAGGCAGGAGAATCACTTGAGCCTGGGAGGTCAAGGATACAGTGAGCTATGACCGTGCCACTGCACTCCAGTCTGGGCAACAGAGGGAGACCCTGTCCTTTTTTTTTTTGAGATGGAGTCTCGCTCTGTTGACTAGCTGGAGGGCAGTGTTGCAATCTCGGCTCACTGCAACCTCTGCCTCCTGAGTTCAAAGGATTCTCCTGCCTCAGCCTCCTGAGTACCTGGGATTACAGGCACCTGTCACCATACCCGGTTAATTTTTGTATTTTTTTAGTAGAGACGGGGTTTCACCATGTTAGCCTGGCTGGACTTGAACTCCTGACCTGAGGAGATGCACCCACCTCAGCCTCCCAGAGTGTAAGGATTTTTAAAGGTTTTTTTTTTCTTTTTTTAAATACATCTTTTTCTGAGATACGGACTTGCACTGTCACCCGGGCTGGAGTGCAGTGGCAGGATTATTGACAGCTATTGTGGGGTCGCAGTTCCAAGTTTAAAAGAGTTTAGACTGGGTGTGGTGGTTAATGCCTGTCGTCCCAGCACTTTGGGAGGCCAAGGTGGACAAATCGCTTGAGCTCAAAAGTTCGAGACCCGCCTGGGCAACGTAGTGAGACCCCCGTCTCAAAATAGTAATAATAATAATAAATAAGAATTTAAACAAGAATCACACCGCAAAGGTGATGCAGCAGAGAGCAATTTATTGCAAAGTAAAATGTATTTTGGAAATTAAGTGCAGAATAGCCCGGGCGCAGTGGCACATGCCTCTAATCTCAGCACTTTCAGAGGCTGAGGTGGGTGGATCACTTGAGCTTAGGAGTTCAAACCAGCCTGGCCAACGTTAGCTTGCCATGGTGGCTTGTGCCTGTAATAACAGCTATTCGGGTGGTTGAGATGGGAGAATTGCTTGAACTTGTGAGGTGGAGGTTGCAGTGAGCTGTGATTGCAACACTGCACTCCAGCCTGGATGACAGAGAGAGACCCCTTCTCAAAAAAGAATAGTGAAGTGTAAAATACACAGTTCACCCTGAGAGAGAGAATTCAGGGCAGGCTGTTGATAACAATGAGATAGCGCTGATTATTACTGGGGAAACTTCCTTTCTGAGAGTCTTACATGATGAATTCCTAAGGAGCTGGGAAGAGGTGTAAGCACTTTCTGGGCTGTCCTCTGGGTGCACATGCTCAGTAGCTGTACATGCTTGTTCACACATCACATGTCTCAGCGCCGTGATTGGTTCGTCTCAAGGACGTGTTCACTTCGTTGACTACCTACCCTGCATTAAGATGTAGCCCCAAACTCCTGGCTCAAGCAATCCTTCCACTTCAGCCTCCCAAGTAGCTGGGGCTGCTAGGGCTGCTGGGGCTGCAGGCACACACCACCACACTTGGCTCATTTTTTTGTATTTTTAGGGAAGGAGTGGTTTCCCTATGTTACCCAGGCTGGTCTTGAACTCCTGGGCTCAAGTGATCCTTCCACCTCAACCTCCCCAAGTGTTGGGATTACAGGTGTGACCACTGTGCCTGGCCAAAAAAATCTTTTTTTAAATTAAAAAACACCGGACATGGCGGCTAACGCCTGTAATTCCAGCACTTCAGGGGAGGCCGAGTCGGGTGGATTACCTGAGGAGTAGGTGCAACTTCTACAATTGGTTTGGTGGAAATCAAATCCAAGTACAACTACAGCAAGGGGACCAGACCTTCTGCAATGGTGAGTGATAGCATCCCCAGAAGTTAAAAATACCAGATGCATGACAGTGCTCCCATGACTGGTTAATAGGGTTATAGTCACTAGTCCATCGAGGTGTCTTATTTAAGGGGAACATGTGGGGATCTTAGTTTTATGACCCTGAGGTAAGAACCAGATACCAGGTATAGTTTCAGTACAGTCACCCGCAAGTATTCCGGGCCTGGAGTGAGGAGGGTAACATGTCCGAGCGGGATGGTGATTTCTCGGAGGTTGGTAGATTAAGAGACCAAAATTTGGTAGGAGATATCCATGTTGGCGAGGGTGGTTTTGACTGAAATGTGCTATGTCCAATGAACAAACGAATGTACTATGTAATATTAAGAATTTTGAGTACTGGTCGATATCCATGTAGAACTAGTTCTATATGTAAGTGTAGTATTATGTATGATAGTTAAGAAATTGTGAACACTTGCTTATATGCATGTGGAGCAAGCTTGTAACGTCATCTAATCTGTGAATGTACTGTGCACAATCAAGCATTGGCAGTACTATATAGTATTCATGGGGACTAGCAGTAATGCACAAAGTACATAAAAGTATTAATGTATTAGTGCTGATGGTCAGTACTTACATAGAAATTAAAATGCCTGCTGAAAAGAATACAGAGAATAGTTTAATTAGAATCTCAGCTTTGGGTGTTGATGGTGAAGCGGGAATGCTTTTTCTCTGAGTTGCCCTGGGGAGGGACTCTCCATTTCTGGTTTACAAGACTGGCGTATTGGATTATACTACAAGGGCAGATTCATTTAAGTAGTTTATTCATGATTAGGGCAGTGAGTGGTATGAGAACAAGAATAATAGAGAAATATCTCATAGATGCTGTCTGTCCCATGGTAATGAAAGGATGTTCTTGGTTGTCCTCCGATCCATGTGAGTGTGAGTAGGTCGGTGACTAAGATTCAGAACACATATTGCCTTAATGGGCGGAATATTATGCTTTGTTGTTTGGATGTGTGGAGTGCAGGAATAACTGCTAGAAGGAGAGTGGATAATAGAAGGGCCAGTACACCTCCTAGTTTACTGGGGATGGATCATAAGATTGCATATGCAAATAAAAAGTATCACTCTGGTTTAATGTGGGGCAGCGTATTTAGGGGATTGACTAAGGTGTAATTATCTGTGCCACTCAGGAGGTCAGGCGAGAGACGATACTAGAATTATTAAAAGGAGGAGGAGAAAAATTAAACCCAGAATAGCTTTGGTTGTATAGTAAGGGTGGAAGGTGATTTTGTTGGAACGTGATGGAATTTCTGAAGGGTTATTAGACCCTGTTTCGTGTAGGAATAAAAGGTGGAGAATTGTTATGGCTATGATGATGAAAGGTAAGATGAAGTGGAAGGTGAAGAATTGTGTAAGAGGGGCTTTGTATACTGAAAATCCACCTCCGATTCATTGGACAAGGTCAGTTCCAGTATATGGGATGGCTGATAGGTTTGTGATTACTGTAGCGCCTCAGAATGATATTTGGCCTCATGGAAGCACACAACCTATAAATGCTGTTGCTGTGGTTGTGAGTAGGAGGATAATGCCAGTATTTCTGGTTTCTAAATATATGAATGACCCGTAATATAAGCCTCTACCAACGTGTAGGAAGAGGCAGATGAAGAATGTTGAAGAGCCGTTAGTGTGAAAATAGCGGACTCTTCAGCCGTAGTCCACATCTTGGTTAATATGGGCAACAGAAGAGAAAGCAATTGAGGTATCGGGTGTGTAGTGTATGGCCAGAAATAACGCTGTGATGATCTGGAGGATTAGGCAGATACCAAGAAGTGAGCCGAAGTTTCATCATGTAGAGGTATTAGATGGTGTGGGGAGATCAATGAATGAGTAATTAATGATTTTTATTAGTGGGCTTGTTGTACATATAATGGTCATTAGTGTTCTTATAGTTGAAGTACAATGATGGCTTTTCATATCAGTCATGGCTATAACCCATGTGGGAATAGTGACATAGGCTTTTTTCTTACTAAGTGTTCTTTTGTTGTGGAATTGTGGTTTTTTTCTAAACCTTCTCCTATTTATGGGGGCTTAGGGTTAATTCTTAGTGCTGCTGTAGGTTGTGTTATTGTGTTGAATTATGGTGGGGCTTTTATGGGATTAATAGTCTTTTCGATTTATTTGGGGAGGATGATGGTTGTTTTTGGTTATACTGTGGCGATGGCTATCGAGGAATACCCTGAGTAATGAGGATCAAGTATTGAAGTTTTAGAAACTTTATTATTGGGGCTACTAAAAGAGTTGGTGTTACTTTGATGAATAGTGAGTATGATAGGGTAGTGATCATAGTTAATTTTATTAGTGTGGGAAGTTGAATAATCTTTGAGGGTGAGGGCCCAGGGCTGATTCATGAGGCTTCTGCGGGTGCGGGTGCTTTATATAATTATGGATGTTGATTGGTGTTAGTTGCTGATTGAACATTGTTAGTATTTATGTTGCAATTGAAATTACTCGGGGTAATAGATAATTAAGAGTAAAGTTAAAAAGGATGGAATAAAAAAAGAGAGGAAATAAAATTTAATTAGGCCTCTTTGAGTAGTTATGGTAATGGAGGCTGTGATTTGGGTCTGTGAAATTGTCTTTGGTATGGACTTTTCTAGTCAAATTAGGTCTAGCAGAAGTGATGGCAGGTTTTGGCTTGTAGATAGGTTTGAGTGAGGGGTTGTATGGTGAACTGTGATTGAGTAGAATCCTAATATATTGGAGAAGCTGAATGTTTGTAATGGATATTTTATCTTAAGATTTTTAGTTATAAAACTAAGTTCCATTGCCAGTAAGAGTCCTAGGATGGTTACCCCTTGGGCCGTGAGTTTTAGGGGAGGGTTTATTAGGGAAGAGTTATCTTCATCAATGCTGATTAGGGTTGGGAAATGGGGTTGTCCTATTAGAGCAATGAAAATAATTTGGATACTATAGACACTTGTTAGGGATGTGGCAATAAGAGTAGTAGAGAGGGTTCAGGCATTGGTATATGATGTGTTTGCGGTTTCGATAATGAGATCTTTAGAGTAAAATCCTGTGAGGAAAGGCATACCTGTAAGTGCCAGGCTGCCAATAATAAGGGAGGAGGAAGTAAGGGGTAAAGTCTTAAATAGTCCTCCTATTTTTCGGATATCTTGTTCATCATTGAGGTTATGGATGATGGATCCTGAACATATAAATAATACAGGTTTAAAAAAGGCGTGGGTGCAGATGTGTAGGAATGCTAGGTGTGGTTGATTAATGCCAGTTGTAACTATTATAAGGCCTAGTTGACTTGAGGTGGGGAATGCTACGATTTTGTTGATACCATTTTGTGTTAGAGCACAAATTGCTGTAAATAAGGTGGTAATAGCCCCTAAAGACAGGGTAAGGGTTTGGATTAATATACTATTTTCTATTAAGGGGTAGAAGCGGATAAGCAGGAAAACTCCTGCTACAGCTATAGTGCTACAGTGGAGTAGGGCTGAGACTGGGATTGAGCCTTCCATGGCCAAAGGAAGTCAGGGGTGGAGGCCAAATTGAGCTGATTTTCCTGCTGCTGCTAAGAGAAGGCCAATTAATGGAAGAGGATCGGGGGTAGGATTTAGGATAAATGCTTGTTGAGGTTCTCATATATTGGAGGATAAGAGGAATCATGCTATAACTAAAATGAAGCCAATATCGCCAATGCGGTTATGCAGAATCGTTTGGAGGGCTGCTGTATTAGCATCTGCTCAGCGCTGTCATCAGCCAATTAGTAAAAAAGACTAATTCCTACACCTTCTCATCCAATCAAAAGTTGAGAAAGATTGTTGGCGATAACTAGAATTAATATTTTGGTGAGGAAAATAAGTAAATATTTGAAAAATTGATGTTGATTTTATATATCACATTGAGAATTCTATAATAGATCAGGTGACAAATAATGCTACTGAGATAAATATGGAGAAGTCATCTAGTTGGAAGCTTAATGAGAGTTTAAGGGTTTGGATTGTTACTCGATGTCAGTTTGAGATGATGGCTTCTTGGTCTATGTACACAAACATTGTGGGAATGAGGCTAATGGTGAAGGTGCATGAGATAGATATTTTCACGTAATATGGGTACAAGTTCTTGTGAGGGTTGATTAAGGTAGTAATAATTGGTAAGGTTAAGGAGATTACGGTTATAGTAATGGAAAAATACATGATTATTACTTTTATTTGGAGTTACACCAATATTTTTGGTTCCTAAGACCAGTGGATAGCTCTTATCCTCTAAAACTTGAGAACACCATGTTGTTAGGCATGGGGCCATGAGTTGCAGTTCTTGCATAATTTCTCAGTAAATAAGAAGTTGCAGACTTCTTTTAGTAGACCCACAATCTAATGTTTTGATTAAAGTATCTTTACAGGGTATAAAACCTATAATAATCTTAAGGTTTAGGGATAATACAATAGGTGCAAGGTGTGTAAGTATTAGTATATTTTCTCATGTAAAGGAAGGTTTAATACTGTTAATGTAATATGTAAATGTTCCTCGTTGTGTTGTGATAAGCATGTGTAGGGAATAAAGGTCTGTGATTAATATATTAAGTCCTATAAACATAACGGTGATGTTTGATCAGGAGAATGAAGCCACCATTACGAAGAGTTCTCCTATTAGATTAATATTAGGGGCTAAGGCAAGGTCAGTACGATTTGCTACAAGTCATCAAATTGTAGCAATTTGTGGGAGTTATGTGGGAGTTATGTGGGAGTGATTAGTGGGAGTAGTGTTTGAAGCCCTCGAGAGAGTAATATGATTCGGCTATGGATTCACTTGTTTGAATTTGCTAGGCAGAATAGTAAGGACAAAGTAAGTCTATTGGCAATTATGAGGGTAATTGCACCGGTAAAGCTTCAGGGAGTTTGAATGAGAATAACCATAATAACAAGTGCTACATGGCTTATAGAGGAATATGCAATAAGAGATTTTAGATCAGTTTGTCATAGACAAATAGAGCTTATCATAACTATACCTCATAAGGATAACATGAGGAAGGAGTAGGCTGTATATTCTGTTGGGTGCTGAGGATAAGGGTAAGCGTATTATGCCATAGCTGCCTAGTTTTAGGAGGACCGCTGCAAGTACTATTGTGCTGGCAATAGGAACTTCTACGTGGGCTTTAGGAAGTCATGGGTGAAGTCCATATAGGGATATTTTTACTATACAACCCATAATACATGCTAATCATGTAAGGTTATTGGATCAGGAAATTAATAGTTCTTGGGTATTAAATATTATTATCATGTTCAGTAAACTGAGGGCATTTTGAGTATACATAAGTATAATAAGTAGGGGGAGAGATCCCACTAGTGTATAAAATAAGAAATATGAACTTGCATTGAGGCATTCTGGTTGGTTACCCCAGAGGATGATAATAATTAAGGTAGGGATAAGTGTAGCTTCAAAGAAAATATAAAATATAATTAGTTGTCTGTGAATGCCATAATTTAAAAAAATTGTAGGGAAATCAATAAGGAAATATAGGGCTTTTTCCGTGGGGGTAACTCATTGGAAAGGTGGTACTGGCTTGCTATAATTGTAAGAGGTAGTAGTCAGGCTGTTAAGATTAGAAGGGGTGATGTCAGCGATCAGAAGAGAAGGTTAATGAGAAGTTGAATAGATTGTCATTGAATTGATTAAAAAATAATATGGCGATGAAGCTGATGATTAGGCTGTGACTAGTCTTACTGATTCAGATTGTAGAGTTTTTAGAGAGTCATGTTATTGGTAGCAGTGTAATTGTTGGAAGAATAATTTTTAGCATTGAAGTAAATTTAGGTTATGTACATAGTCTAGGCCATACGTGTTGGAGATTGAAACTGGTAAGGCAAGGCCCACTGCGGCTTCACAGGCAGCAAATACTAGGAGGGTAATAGGTATTATGAATGCTAGGGTAAAATGGTTATTTAAGGTTATAAGGGTATTTGTGATGAATAATGATAATATTATTCCTTCTAGGTGTAATCTCATAATCTAATGAGTTGAAATCATTTATTTTGGCTTAAACTATCTACCCTTTAGTTCAATTTAATCCTTTTTGAGTTCATTCATAAGTTAACCCTAGGACTAAAATGATAACTAGTATAAGGGCTGTGTTGATTATTAGTGTCAGGTTGCTTGTTCGAAGGGCTCATGGCAAGAGTAGTAGTAGGGCAGTTTCTAAGTCAAATAGGAGGAATGTGATAGCTACTAGAAAAAATTTTATGGAGAAGGGAATGTGGGTGGGTCAAATCTGCATTCTTAGGGGCTGGCTGGATTTTTCTATATAAATATTAAATTGTGGGAGCCAAAATGTAATAACTGTTAGTGATAGGGCTGACAGGTTATTGATTACTAGGGCTAGCATTAGGTTAATTACTCTTTTTCAGATGTCAAAACTAATTGATTAGAAGTCATTGGTACTGTTTATTTTAAAAGAGTAAGATCCTCATCAGTAAATAGAAATATACAAGAATAGTCATACTACATCTACAGAGTGTCAATATCAGGCAGCGGCTTCAAAGCCAACATGATGGCTAGATGTAATGTGGTATTTTAATTGGCAGAGGAGACAGATAGTGAGGAATGTTGATCCAATAATGACGTGAAGTCCGTGAAAGCCTGTAGCTATAAAGAATGTTGAGCCATAAATTCCATCAGAAATAGCAAAGGGAGCCTCAAAGTATTCTGAGACTTGTAGGAGGGTGAAGTAAATGCCTAAGGTAATTGTGGTAAGTAGTGCTTGAATTATTTGTTTTCGATTATTTTCTGTTAGGCTATGATGGGCTCAAGTAATTGAAACCCCTGATGCAAGTAATACAGATGTATTCAGGAGGGGTACTTCCAGAGGGTCGAGGGGAGAAATGCCTGTTGGGGGTCAGTGTCCTTCTAGTTCTGGAGTAGGGGCTAGACTAGAATGGTGGAATGCCCAGAAGAATGCAGCAAAGAACAATGCTTCTGAGATAACAGATAGGACTATTCCATATTGGAGGCCTTTTTGAACAATTGTTGTATGGTGACCTTGAAATGTACTTTCTCAGATAATGTCACATCACCATTGATATATAGTCAGTGTATTGGTTAGTAGGCCTAAGGTTAAAAGAGTAATAGAGTTAAAGTGTAATCATATAGCTAGGCTGGATGTTATTAGGAGAGCTGAGAGAGCCCCTGTTAAGGCCAAGGACTGGGTTTGACTACATGATAGGTGTGTGTTTGGTGGGTCATTATGTGTTGTCATATAAATAAAGGCTTACTAATAGCATAAAGACATAAGCTTGGATAAGGGCCACAGCGAAGACAGAATTAGAATAATAAGGGTGATTGAAGCTGTGGGAAGGTTAATAGTTGATACTAGTGCAGTTCCTCCAATTAAGTGTATGTGGACTGGCTGTAATGTTGACTGTTAAACGTACAGCTAGTGCTATTGGTTACATAAGTAGACTAATGGTTTCGATGATTACTAGTATAGGGGTAAGTGGTCTGGGTGTGCCTGGTGGTAGGAAGTGAGCTAAGGAGTTTTTAGTTTTAAAGTAGAAGGCTATGATTACTGTACCTGCTCATAAGGGGATTGCTATACCTAGGTTTATTGATGGTTGGGTAGTTGGTATAAATGAGTGAGGTAGAAGCCCAAGGACATTGATTAAGGCAAGAAAGAGAATTAGGGATATCAGTATAAGCGATCAGGTTTGTCCTTTAATATTATGTGTGATTATTACTTGTTTTAGAACAAGTTGAGCTAGTCATTGTTGAATAGAAATCAATTGGTTATTGATGAGATAGTTGGAGGTTGGAAGGAGTGTGGTGAGACACAAGATGATTAGTGCTGCTGTGTGTTAACCTAGGATTATCAGGGCAGTAAATGAGGTGAACAGATTTTCATTCATTTTAGTTCTCAAGCATTGTTACATTTTTGTGTTTTAATTATTTTTGGTGTAGGGGGTGTATGGCAAATGAACTTTGATAGTTTTAATTTAATAATGGAGAATAAAGTTATGATTATTGATATAATAATAATAGGTCATGTGGAAGTACCTAGTTGAGGCATTCACTGTAGAGAAGTGTGATTTCTCTCAGCCTTTAACTGAAAAGGTTAACACTGGGATAGCTTTACAGTGAGATTATTGTGTGGATATAGACCGAGTTTTAAAAGATTTTAGTGGGACTAATTCTAGAACAACAGGTATAAAAACTGTGGTTAGATCCACAAATTTCTGAGCATTGTCCGTAGTAGAGGCTTGGTCATATAGTGGTTAAAGCAAATTGGTTTAAGTGTCCAGGTACTGCATCTGCTTTGAACTCTAATGAGGGAATAGTTCATGAGTGCAGGACATCTTCAGAGGAGATGAACATGCAGATGGGAATTTCTATTGAGAGGATTGTTTGGTTATTGAATTCGAGGAGTTGAAGTTCTTCTGGTTTTAAGTCGGCTGTTGGAAGTATATAAGAATTGAAGCTTAATTCTTCATAATCTGTATACTCGTAACTTCAATACCATTGATGTCCAATTGTTTTAACAGTGAGAGAAGGGTTATTGATTTCATCTGTTATATACAGGCTATGTAGGGATGGGAGGGCAATTAAGATTAAGATGATGGCAGGAAAGATAGTTCAGACAGTCTCTATTTCTTAGCATCTATGGTGCTAGTATGAATCAATGTTGTTGTATTAGAGAAATATTGTATAGAACCAGGGAGCTAATTAGGAAAATAATTATAAGAGTGTGGTCATGGAAGGTAAGTAGTTCTTCTGTAATAGGGAATGAAGCGTCTTGAAGACCTAATTGAATTGGATGGGCCATTTAGATATATAGGGCTTAACCTATAACTTAACTTTGACAAAGTTATGAAGTAACTTTACTAATATCTTATTGAGAAAGTCATAGAGGTTGTGGGATTGGCTTGAAACAGTCTGTGGAGGTTCGATTCCTTACTTTTTTGCTGAGGTCTTCATGTAGGTTAGTTCTTCAAATGCTTTATATTTTTGGGAAACCTGATAGGAGATGAAAGTAGGTTCCCAGTGAATTACCCATTTTATTATGATATAATATCCTTTTTTGTCTCATGTGTTTTGACTTAAACTATGTATTGTAAAATATGACAGCTTTTGACTTAATATAATTCTCCACCTCTCATTTGGTTAACATTTGCATGGAATGTCTTTTTCCATCCTGCCACTTTCAGTCTGTTTTCACCATTAGATCTGAGGTGAGTCTCTTGGAGACATGACATAGGTGGATTTTGTTTTCTAGATTTAAAAAAAAATCCCTTTATGTAATATTTGCCTTTTGATTGGGAAGTTTAGTCCATGCATATTTTAATACTTTTCTGAAAGGAAATGACTTACAATTTCCATTTTATTGTTTTATTTGACTCTTGTACCTATTTTGTCCCTATTCACTTTGTATTCCTTTGTGTCTTGTTGATATTTGTAGTGACATGCTTTGTTTTTTTATTTTCTGTTGTGTAGCTGCATTTTCTTTATGGTTCCCATGTAAATTACATAAAATCTCTTAAAGTTACAACTGTATATTTTAAACTGGTAACAACTTGCCCTCAGTTGCATACAAAAATGCTTGCTCATTACATCTGCCCTTAACTTATAATGTCACTAAGTATATCATATATTAATGGGTGTTTTAATTTTCATGATGTCTTTCAAATTTTAAAGCACAATTGTTTTCTGCCTAATTATCATAATACTACAAAGTTTTATTTTTGTGTATGTGCATATCTTTCCCAGAGAGTCATGTATTTTTATATGATTTGGTTTGTTTTCTATCATTTTAAATTTTGAATGGGAAAGACTTCTTTTTGCATTTCTTATAGGACAGTTATATTGCTGATGTACTTTCTCAACATTTAGTTATCTTGAAAAATCTTTATTTTAAAAAATTTTGTAGGATAGTTTTGCTAAAAGTTTTTTTTCCTTCAGCACTTGTAGTATGTAACTTGTAGTATGCAACTCTCTTCTTTTCTGCAGGGTTTTTGTTCAAAAATTCACTGATAATCTTGTGGGATCATGCATATAGGTGATTCATCTCTTTTGTCTTTCTGCATTCAAGATTCTTTTCTGTGACTTTCAAAACTTTACTTATATTATAGTATCTTGTTATGTGTCTCTTTATCCGAGTTGGAGTTTGTTGAGCTTCAGTTTTTAATATTTTTTTCTTACATTAGATAATTTCTCAGTCATTTTTTGTATATCTTCTCTAAAACTTGTTTCTTTTTGTCATTTTGTTGATATTCTTGTTTTTCTAATTACACTTAGTTGTCTGTGTTCCCATATTAAACATTGAGCATAATTGAGATGGTTATGTTGATTTTTTTCAGATAATTTATACAACTTAATTTCTTTAGGGTTGATTTCTGCATACTTGTTTCTTTGATTGGGCCATCTTAGTCTGATACTTTGTTTACATTCTAACATTTGGTTGAGAAATGTGCATTAAAAATAAAAAAACACCTATCACAGTCTGTATAAAGTGGCATTCTTTCCTGCAGTGTCTGACACCAATTTACCAGGATAGATATTGAGAATTTCTCAAACCTGTTCTTAAGATGTCTCTTCCCTGGATTTGTGTTCCTTTATTGAGTTATGTGGATTTGCCCATGTTTCTGCTTAAGAGCCTGTAATTAGTTGGTATACCTGCTGTTTATCTGTGGTCCTACAGTCTCTCTGCTGCTTTAACAATCATTTACCTTTTCTCTCACAGACACTACCCTGTCATTGGAAGTATAGCACCATTTCTTTCAGCACTCTGTGTCACTGCAAACAGAACCAGTCTTTGGAAAGACACCACAAAGCCGGAAGTATGGACCCATGTGCCACTACTTTTTTTTTTCGCTTTTTAGCGAGAAGCCAGGAGCTGAGAGTTTACACTTAAAGGCATTATTCTGTATTGGGGAGGAGGTGGGTAAATGTAACAAATGTTCCATTGTCTTCTATGTGGCTCTTGGCATCATTCTCATCTATGGCACTGCAATCTCTTAACTGGTTTTTAGAACTCTTACAAAGGCATTTTGGTCAATATGTTTTTGTTATGTTTGCATGTCTATTAAGGAAGTTGGGCATGTGGTATTATGCCATCTTATTGTGCTTGGTATAATTTTATATTTTGTATTTGTAAAATATATTCTCCTGAGTCTAATCAGTGGTACAATCCATTTTTATTTCTTTTAGCTGTGTCCTCTCATTTTACTCCAGACCTTTTGCCTGAGCAAAGCATAAAACATTTATTCCCAAAAGTGATACTGAGAAGATATGAAAGCTATGGCACTGAAAATTTAAACTTAAGTAAAGACTGGACAAGTGTGGGTGAGTGTAAGGGACAGAAAAAAAGTTATAATGGACTTAACCAATATTTATCAACTACCCTTAGCAAAATCTTTCAATGTGTTGAATGTAGCAAAGCTTTTAACTGGTGCTCAATCCTTACTTAAGAGAATTCATACAGGAGAGAAACCATACAAATGTGAGGAATGTGGCAAAGCCGTTAACTGGTTCTCAAACCTTATTCAAAATAAGAGAATTCATACTGTAGGGAAACCCTACAAATGTGAAGAATGTGGCAAAGCCTTTAACCAGTGCTCACACCTTATTGGACGTAAGAGAATTCATACTGGAGAGAAACCTTACAAATGTGAAGAATGTGGCAAAGC
>NC_045441.1:44863442-44895250 GCF_002776525.5 Piliocolobus tephrosceles
ATTCATACTGGAGAGAAACCTTACAAATGTGAAGAATGTGGCAAAGCCTTCACCCAGGGCTCACATCTCACTGGACACAAGGCCACTCATACTGAAGGAAACCCTACGCATGTGAAGAATGCGGCAATACTTTTAACTGGTTACTGGAGAGAAACTCTACAATTTTGAAGAATGTGCAAAAGCTTTTATGCATGGCTTAATCCTTACTAAACATAAGAGAATTCATACTGGAGAAAAAATGCTACAAATGTGAAGAACGTGGCAAAACCTTTAATCTGAGCTCACCTCTTACTGGACACAAGATAATTCATACTGGAGAGCAACGCTACAAATGTGAAAAATGTGGCAAAGCCTTTAACTGGTTCTCAAACCTTACTAAACATAAGAGAATTCATACTGGAGAGAAACTTAAGAAATGTGAAGAATGTGGTAAGTCTTTGATCAATGCTGAATCCTTACTGAATATAAGATAATTCACATGATAGAGAACCCCTACAATAGTAGGGAATGTAGCAAAGGTTTTAATTTGTGCTCACCTTTTACTGTAAGTGAATTCATTCTGGAGAGAAACCCTACCATGGTAAAAAATGTGGCAAAACCATTAATGAATGCTGACATCACAATCTACAGCAGTGATTTCATCCTAATAAAAGTGGTATTAATGCAATGACTGTCAATGGATATTTCACAAAATATGACCCTTAACGTGCATGAGATTATTTTGGTGAAGGAAAGCATTGCAAATATAAAGAAAGGCACAATACCTTACTTATACCACAGATTTTATTGTACACTGGAAAATTTATACTGAAGGGAAACTCTTCAGGAGTTCCTCAAACTTTGTATTGGGGAGAAACCCTATGGATGTAATTAATGTGGAAAAACTTCTGTTTCATACATATACCTTAGAAAACACTGGAGAGTTACTACTAGAATATATTATACAGATTTAGGAAATGTGGAAAAGTAAATTAGAAATCAAGCCAAAGTAAAAGTCGTAGATTGACAGTAGAAAGCACCAAGGCAGTAACAGTTTGAGACATTACTCTAATAGTGTTGAATATAGAGAATAATTTAAAATAGATTGCTTACTTGTATGTAAGTTTAAATGGAGAAGATTGATTTTCTCTTTTATGGACAGTTATGATTACATTCGAATTACACTTTTTGGAATTGAAATAATTATAGTTACTTTGAAAAGCAAATATTTATGTAAATTAAACTCACAAATTTCTTGATGTTATATCATCATTTCTAGTGCTCATGGGAAAGCACGTGGTTAATAGTTTCTGCATCAGAGCTCGGAGACATCTTTCTCTGTTAGGTGGGCACCATTAGTACACTTTTCCATGGAACACTAAGGACACTTGAATGTAAGATGCATGAAGAAAATCTAAGTGGAGAGGCCTTTTATAACAGTGCTGTAAGTGATTTATGAGGTAGGTGTTCAGGATAATATGATTCTGCATTGTAGGAGAAGAAAGGCATTTTGAATCTTAGAAGTAAATTGTTTTACCAGTTACACATTGAAATAATAAAATGCAGTGGAGTTTAAAATGCTTTTTGAGATAATGTTTGATCTTAATTTATTTTAATGGAATAAAATTGTTTTCAATATGTTAAGACTATTTTCCATTGAATGAAATGCATCTTACCACCAGCATTAACCTATTCCACCTTACTCCATGTTGTAGGTAACTGATGGTCACAATATACTATTGGATAGCATAGTAGAGGGTAACATAGTACAATGACATCTTTTGTAATCCCTTTTCCCAGTGGAATATTGTTACCAGAGGTAATAAATTTATTTTTTTCTTCTTTTTGTAACTACAGGATCATTATGGTTATAATAAAAATTACATAGGACTATAATAAAATATATTCACATATGGTTATAATAAAGATTACATAAGACTGTAATAAAATATATTCACATATTTCTGAATTCTGAATGACTATTTTAAAATTTTATTCTATATTTTTCTGAATGTGCCCACTAGTCTGCAAAACACAGATTTTTAGTTTTGATTTACATGGGTTTGCATATACAAATATATCACTTTATAGATGAACTTCAGGTGTAAGAGATTTGTGGTGAATGTAGTTGTTTGTGTGTGAGTGTATACCTATTTTGAGAAGAAAAGACAAACATTAGATCAATATAGATAATTTTTAAAAGTGTTGATAATTTACTAGGCAGATCAAAACCTCAAAGATTCTGAAAGCAAATCTATTTTCTCTGCTTTGTGTTGAATTCATTTATCTAAAATCTTATGGCCCTTTGGCTCAGAATCTCCATGGAAATCCTGTTTTTTTCTTGCCTGTTTCTTATGCTGGACCTAGTGTATAATTTTCTCATTCCAAGGTTCATGAAGTATTCTTTATATGATATTCTCTGGGATTATAAGAATGACTTTTATGAAATGTAATCATGATCAGAAAATAACTTTTAGACGTTAGTGTTTCTACAATGAGTGTTTTAAGTTACATTCCATCCTTTTTCTTTTAATTGGAGAATTCCACTTAAGCCACTTTTTCTTTCATGATTGTTCTTTTTGTAATTGACGTAATCAAGTTTATTGAGCCAATTTGTTTATGTAAACAATAGGAGGCTTCATACATCATGAGGTTGTTTTGACACATAAATGAACATACACAGGGTAGTGCTCACTGAGTAATAGAAGCTCCATAATTAGCAGTAAACATGAGAGGCCCAGGGACTGTGATCCTTGTTCACTGAATTATGCCAAGCATCTAGAAAACTGACTTTACACATTGTGCTGAAAATATATGTACTGAATAAACAAACCTCAATAAGAACCTCCTCAGATAGCTGAGTTGGGTAGGGACTCCTCTTCAGCACCCTAGGAAGTTTGTTCATTCTGTGTCAAGGACAAAATCCAGCTAGAAAGAATCTCAAATGTGGTTTACCAATGCAAAAACAGCTTTGCTTTCTAGGTGCTGTTTCAAATGTAGAGGGACACAGGCCAATGGAGGAGAATTTTTGGGCAAAAAGACAGAAGAAAATATAGAAGCAACCAGAGCATCCTAAGTAGCCTTTGTACAGAGCCAGGCACTAGGCATCTGCTTGCTGTATCTTATGCCATTTAGTCCCTACAAGAACTCTATGAGGTTCATCTTCTCACTTTTCAGAGGCATAGACAGGCTCAGAGAGCTGCAGTGATATCTTTAGTACCCACCTGGTAGCTTACAGAGTCATCACTGTGTCTTGAAGGAGACAAGACACTACTAAATAGCTTACCCAGGAACTGTGGATTAGTGGTGAAGTCCTGATGGGAACCCAGGAAAGTGGTAAAGAAGATGTGTCAGCCTGGAAGTCTAGTACCAGAAGCTGATTCAGCTTCTCTCTTGTACCTGGCTGGGAGTACCTGCATTATTCTCATCTCAAGGTTTAGGGTAGACTTATTTTTATATGGAGGGGAACAAGAAGAGACATATGGTCAATGACAGCACTGTGAACCACTGGCAGATTGGGGGCTGGGCCTTATACAAGGAAGGTCCTGTTCTTCAGAGACTTGTGCATGTGGAGGACACAGTACAGTGTCCACGGTAAAGAAGGTTCTAGGCTTCAAAAGTTTTATGTGGGCCATGTGCAGTGGCTCATGCCTGTAATCCCAGCACTTTGGGAGGCTTGTGAGTGGGTCACCTGAGGTCAGGAGATCAAGACCAGCCTGGCCAACATGGAGAAACCCCATCTGCAGTAATAATACTAAAAATTAGCCAGGCCTAGTGGCGGGCGCCTGTAATCTCAGATACTGAGGAGGCTGAGGCAGGAGAATTGCTTGAACCCAGGAAGTGGAGGTTGCCATGAGCCAAGATCGCACCATTGCACTCCAGCCTGGGCGACAAGAGTGAAACTCCATCTGAACAGGGATGCCCTCTCTCACCACTCCTATTCAACATAGTGTTGGAAGTTCTGGCTAGGGCAATCAGGCAAGAGAAAGAAATAAAGGGTATTCAGTTAGGAAAAGAAGAAGTCAAATTGTCCCTGTATGCAGATGACATGATCGTATATTTAGAAAACCCCATTGTCTCAGCCCAAAATCTCCTTAAGCTGATAAGCAACTTCAGCAAAGTCTCAGGATACAAAATCAATGTGCAAAAATCACAACATTCGTATACACCAGTAACAGATAAACAGAGAACCACATCATGAATGAACTCCCATTCACAATAGCTTCAAAGAGAATAAAATACCTAGGAATCCAAGTTTCAAGGGATGTAAAGGACCTCTTCAAGGAGAACTACAAACCACTGCTCAGTGAAATAGAAGAGGACACAAACAAATGGAAGAACATACCATGCTCATGGATAGGAAGAATCAATATTTTGAAAATGGCCATACTGCCCAAGGTAATTTATAGATTCAATGCCATTCCCATTAAGCTACCAATGACTTTCTTCACAGAATTGGAAAAAACTGCTTTAAAGTTCATATGGAACCAAAAAAGACCCTACATTGCCAAGACAATCCTAAGCCAAAAGAACAAAGCTGGAGGCATCACGCTATCTGACTTCAAACTCTACTACAAGGCTACAGTAACCAAAACAGCATGGTACTGGTACCAAAACAGAGATATAGACCAATGGAACAGAACAGAGCCCTCAGAAATAACACCACACATCTACAGTCATCTGATCTTTGACAAACCTGACAAAAACAAGAAATGGGGAAAGGATTCCCTATTTAATAAATGGTGCTGGGAAAATTGGCTAGCCATAAGTAGAAAGCTGAAACTGAATCCTCTCCTTACTCCTTATATGAAAATTAATTCAAGATAGATTAGAGACTTAAATGTTAGATGTAAAACCATAAAAACCCTAGAAGAAAACCTAGGGAATACCATTCAGGACATAGGCATGGGCAAAGACTTCATGTCTAAAACACCAAAAGCAATGGCAACAAAAGCCAAAATTGACAAATGGGATCTAATTAAATGAAAGAGCTTCTGCACAGCAAAAGAAACTACCATCAGAGTGAACAGGCAACCTACAGAATGGGAGAAAAATTTTGCAATGTACTCATCTGACAAAGGGCTAATATCCAGAACCTATAAAGAACTCAATCAAATTTACAAGAAAAAACTCCATCAAAAAGTGGGCAAAGGATATAAACAGACACTTCTCAAAAGAAGACATACAGCCAACAGACACATGAAAAAATGCTCATCATCACTCGCCATCAGAGAAATGTAAATCAAAACCACAATGAGATACCATCTCACACCAGTTAGAATGGCAATCATTAAAAAAATCAGGAAACAACAGGTGCTGGAGAGGATGTGGAGAAATAGGAACACTTTTACACTGTTGTTGGGACTGTAAACTAGTTCAACCATTGTGGAAAACTGTGGCGATTCCTCAAGGTTCTAGAACTAGAAGTGCCATTTGACCCAGCCATTCCATTACTGGGGATATACCCAAAGGATTATAAGTCATGCTGCTCTAAAGACACATGCACACGTATGTTTATTTCAGCACTATTCACAATAGCAAAGACTTGGAATCAATGCAAATGTCCATCAGTGACAGACTAAGAAAATGTGGCACATATACACCATGGAATACTATGCAGCCACAAAAAAGGATGAGTTCGTGTCCTTTGTAGGGACATGGATGCAGCTGGAAGCCATCATTCTCAGCAAACTATCGCAAGAACAGAAAACCAAACACTGCATGTTCTCACTCATAGGTGAGAATTGAACAATGAGATCACTTGGACACAGGAAGGGGAACATCACACACCAGGTCCTATTGTGGGGAGGAGTTGGGGGGAAGGATAGCATTAGGAGATATACCTAATGTAAATGACGAGTTAATGGGTGCAGCATACCAACATGGCACATGTATGCATATGTAACAAACCTGCACGTTGTGCACATGTACCCAAGAACTTTAAGTATAATAATAAAAAAAAAGGTGAAACTCCGTCAGAAAAACAAACAATGACAACAAAGTTTTATGTGGGGGTGGAGAATAATTAAGCCATTAACACTTTCAAGACATCTTCATGATACTTCATCATCTGTGGAGCAACAGCACCCATCTATATTAATAACCTATATGAAGATAATTATCTCAGTGAGTCCTCAAAAAATGTCCTTCTTGTAGAGTTGGGAAAACACAGGCGTTGCAATGTCAAGTGTCTGCTCAACAGCACACAGGTCAGAACTGAGAACTGTAAACAGCAAGGGCTGCAAGAAATTTCCTTCAAGCTACTCGAGGCTCTGTCTACTCCTCACATGGATGGAAAGGGCCTCAAGAAGACCCATTTTCTATTTTAGAGACAGTGCACAGGGCAAGACAGCCTAGGAATACCTTTTTGACTTTAAGCAACACAATTTTTTAACATTAGAAGGAACCTTGTCAAACAGCTACAATTCTAGACATGATGAGGGCAAATGCTGGGAGAGTCCAGGGTGGGAGAAAGCCCACTTAAAGGGCCAAGAATCTGAGCAGGTGACTCAGGGAAAACACATGTGTATTAAGCAATTGAAAGATGACTTGAGGGCTAGGTACAGTGGCTCATGCCTGTAATCCCAGCATTTTTGAAGGCTGAGGTAGGTGGATCACCCGAGGTCTGGAGTTCTAGACCAGCCTGGCCAACATGGTGAAACCCCATCTGTACTAAAAATCCAAAAAATTAGCTGGGTGTGGTGGCACATGCCTGTAATCCCAGCTACTTGGGAGGCTGAGGTAGAAGAATCACTTGAACCTGGGAAGTGGAGGTTGCAGTGAGCCGAGATCACACCATTGCACTCCAGCCTGGGCAGAAAGCGCAAAACTCCATCTTAAAAAAAAAGAAAGAAAGAAAGATGACTCAAAAATTTCAATCAGGAAACAAAATCAACATGAATCAACATGATTTTATTTGCCACATGGATACCAGATTGGCAAAACATTAAAAGAAACTTAACATCCAGGAGAATCTGGATTCAGGGAAGCAGCTACATTCAGACATTGCTGGTGGCAGTGTACCTTCCAAAGCCCTTTTGGAAAGTGATAGGTCTATAGCTATTACAATTTTACATATGCATATCCTTCCACCCAGTAATCTCCTAGGAGTTTGTCATCTACAAGGGAATAATATGTCCAATGGGCTGAGTGGTGCCCCGTCCCCAAAGTTCACGTTCTAACACTCAGTGCCTCAGAATGTGACTGTATTTGGACATATGGTCTCCAAAGAGATTAGAAGTTTTGAGTTCATTGGAGTGGACCCAAATCCAATATGACTGGGGTCCTTATTAGAAGAGGCAGTAAGGACGCAGAGATAGAAGTCAGCCATCTGCAAGCCAAGGAGAGAGTTCTGAGAAACCATCCCAGCTCACAGCTTGTTGTTAGATTTCTAGCCTCCAAAATTGTGGGAAACTAAGTTTCTGCTGTTAAAGTCCTTCATTATGCAGTGGTGTGTATGGACGCTCTAGCGGACAGTTACGGACTATTGGGCACACATAGGATGTTTCCCGAGAAGTGGCTGAAATGGAAATAGAAGATGACCATGTTCAGACTCCACCTGCATTGCAAGGCTGAACTGCTGAGGGAAATGGCCTCCTTTATGGAATATTGTGAAGCCATGTGAGGTTGCAGCTCCAGCCCTGATGGGGCTACAGGAATGAGTTCTGTGGGATAACCAATGCGTAGAAGAGCTTAACCATCCTTCCTCCCCCTTTTAGCTCCCTTTTTGTGTTAAAAACCTCCCTAGTAAGAGTGTGGACTTTTAAATCTTCAAGGTCTGGCAGGGCAGTGGGGTTGCCTGCTACAGGAAATACATGGGGTGGGTGTTTAAAACAATATAAATAGGCTGGGCATTGTGGCTCATGCCTATAATCCTAGCACTTTGGGAGGCTGAGGCAGGTAAATCACCTGAGGTCAGGAGTTCAAGACCAGCCTGGTTAACATGGTGAAACCATGTTTCTACTAAAAATACAAAAATTAGCTGGGTGTGGTAGCACCTGCCTGGAATCTCAGCTACCTGGGAGGCTAAGGCAGTAGAATCGCTGGAACCCAGGAGGCAGGGGTTGCAGTAAGCCGAGATGGGGCCACTGCACTCCAGCCTAGGTGACAGACTGAGACTCTATCTAAAATAAATAAATAAAGCCAATATAAATAGTAGCAACATGAAAAAGATACTCATGGCCTAGTGTAAACAATAAAAAACTATTTTTCTCTCCTCTTTCTCCAACTATGTGAGCAAGAACTTAGGACCAAATCAAGTTTCTGTTGGTGATGAATGGAGGTCCAATTCTTTTGGGAGGGGATTGTGGGTCACTTAGGTACGAAAACCCTTCGACAGGGTCAATGGAGTCTCTATATTTGAGTCTGGGCCCTGGTGCTGCCTTGATCTTTTTGGATTCCTGTCTGAGGTGACCCCTCTGTTCCTACTGTCACCCCAGACCAGCGCTGGCCATGGTTGGTGGTGTGGTGCTCCTGCCCTTTGTCTAAGGAGATGGAGTGGTTGAACCTATCACTCATTTCTACCGATCTTCATGAAGCTCTGCAAGGAGAGTGCCCAGCACCTGGGCCAAGAGGTGTCAGTGAACTGCCTCGCTGTCTCTGCAGAGGGAAAGCCCAGTTAGAAATTCTGTTCCCTGGCTGGGCGCAGTAGCTCACACCTGTAATCCCAGCATTTTGGGAGGCTGAGGTGGGCAGATCATGAGGTCAGGAGATCGAGACCATCCTGGCTAGCACAGTGAAACCCTGTCTCTACTAAATATACAAAAAAATACATTAGCTGGGAATGGTGGTGGCCACCTGTAGTCCCAGCTACTCGGGAGGCTGAGGCAGGAGAATGGCATGAACCTGGGAGGCGGAGCTTGCAGTGAGCCGAGATCTTGCCACTGTACTCCAGCCTGGGCAACAGAGCGAGACTCCATCTCAAAATAAAAATTAAAAAATAAAACGAAATTTTGTTCCACAGATCAGGTACATATGAGCATCTGCATAGACTTCCAGTCAGAGAGAAAACTAGGTTACAATGTGAAGTCTTAACATCTGAGTATACAAACTTGTTCCCCAACACTCACTTCTTATCCTGCCAGCCATGACCTGGGACATGACCTTGGCAAACCCATCAGGCTCCCAACACCTCACAACCTGCTCCTGTCCAGGGAGGCAACCCTCATCTCTGGCTCCCCAGACACATGGTGATGGGCAGGGATGTGGGGTTGCCCAGATGGGATCACAGGCGAGGTCTGGCCTAGATGGGTCTGCCCTGAGGTGCCCTGTGTTACCTATGTGTGTCCCCCGCCACGTGACCTGAGGATTTGTGGATGAGAGCTGAGCCAACATCTGCATCATTGGAAGATGCCCTCACTTCAAGCCTTCCACAAATGACAGTCTCAGGAAGTCAGGATATAGCAGGAGAACATCTTGCTCCTGAGCATCTCCATGAAATTAGCTTGATACAGGGCTGTGTCTAGAATAAGGGTTTCTGGTTACCAGCGTTTGAAGTTCTGGTGGCTCTGTCACCAAGGACATGAGGTTACTTGAAGGTTCCATCACCTGGGCCCCTTCTTGCAGTGCGACCTGCCCACAGGCCCTGCTGGGGTCCTGACTGCTCACCCTCCTTCTCTGTGTCAACTTCTAGAACTGTCTTAATTGCAAATGACATAATTCTTCACGTAAAAATGTGTAAGAGTTTCACTAAAATACCACTAGAATTAATAAGTTGATCAGTGTCACAGGATACAAGATACACATACAAAATTACACTTAAAGCAACCAACAATGAAAATCAAATGTATACATTTGATTTATAATAGCTTCAAAACTATTTAGAAAAAGTAATAGAAATGCAAAGATTTTACACCTAATTTTGTTTTTTTTCTAGACAAGGTCTTGCTCTGTCACCTAGGCTGGAGCACTGTGGTGTGATCACAGCTCACTGCAGCCTTGACCTCCTGGGCTCAGTTGATCCACCTGCCTCAACCTCCTCAGTAGCTGGGACTACAGGTGTGTGCCACCATGCCTGACTAATTTTTGTATTTCTTGTAGAGACTGGGTTTCTCCATGTTGCCCAGGCTGGTCTCCAACTGGGCTCAAGGAATTTGTCTGCTTCTGCCTACTAAAGTGTTGGGATTCCAGGCGGGAGCCACCATGCCTGGTCTATGCTTAATTTTTATTAATGCTGAAAGAAATCTGAAATAATTGAAAAATGTCTAATTTTCAAGGATAAAAATACTTAATATTTTCAAGATAACAATATTCCACAAATAGACCAAGAAATTCAATATAATCCCTTCAAATTCCCAGCTATTTTTTTTTTTTTTTTTTTTTTTTGTAGAAATTGACAACTCTCCACACACCAAAACCAATATAGATATACACAGGAAACCAAATACAGGAAACGATCTTGAAGAACAACTGACTTCCACTTCCCAATACAAATTCTTACTGCAGGCAGGGCACGGTAGCTCACATCTGTAATCCCGGGACTTTGGGAGGCCAAGGGGGGCGGATCACTTGAGGTCAAGAGTTCCAAATTTGTCTGGTCAACATGGTGAAACTCTATCTCTACTAAAAATACAAAAATTAGATGGGCGTGGTGGTGGGCGTCTGTAATCCCAGCTACTTAGGGGACTGAGGCAGGAGAATTGCTTGAACCTGAGGCGGAGGTTGCTGTGAGTTGAGATCACACCAATACACTCCAGCATGGGTGACAGAGTGGGACTTTGTCTTAAAAAAAAAAAAAAAACTTACTGCAAAGAATAACATCTATTACCTCACTTTCTCCCCATTTTTTTGTCTGTCCAGACTGAGAATTACAGAGTAATTTGACTGCTCTGTGATACGGCCAGCTGCAGGTTATTTCCTGCATGCTTAAACCCAAGCAGGGACCTTGAACATTTCCAGGCACTGATAAAATGTGTAGGATGTTGCCCACAGCATTGAAAGAAACTAGCCCTGGCCCTAAGCCACATTCCTTAAAGCTGCATATAAACTCCATAACCAGACCCACTCTTTGGAGACATACTGGGGTAGAACATCTTTGTTTTGTCCCTTGCAAGGATCCGCTGCAGCCCCATCTGTGTGTCTGTTCCTCTAATGCATACTTTGGACAGACCACTCTAGGCTTCAGAACTCTTTCTTTGGAATTCCAACTGTCCCGTTTCAGGACAATTTGGGGCAACTCCCTTGCTGTCACTTTTGGGGCAATTTCAACCACGGTTCAGCTTGAGGGAAGAACTGGTGTAGTCCTCATTACTCTAAAGAATGGACTGGGAGGCCGGGCGTGGTGGCTTGTGCCTGTAATCCAAACACTTTGGGAGGCTGAGGTGGGTGGATCACGAGGTCAGGAGTTCAAGACCAGCCTGGCCAACATGTAAAAATACAAAAATTAGCCGGGTGTGGTGATGGGTGACTGTAATCCCAGCTACTCAGGAGGCTGTGGCAGGATAATTGCTTGAAGCTGGGAGGTGAAGGTTGCAGTGAGCCAAGACCAGTGCACTACAGTCTGGCTGACAGAGTGAGACTCCATCTCAAAAAAAAAAAAAATAAAAGTAAAAATAAAAAAAATAGAGGATGAATAGAGGGTTAGGGAAAACAGAACCCTACAGAGGAGATCCCAGGATGCCTGCAAGCACCTATGTGAGGCTCTGTCATCCACTGCCTGATGCCTGCAGGCTGCCCTGTGTGTGCCAAGATGCTGTGAAAGCTCTAGCAGGCTACAGGAGGCTGATGGGGGGTTTGAAATTGCCAAGGAGCCAAGAGCTTGGTGGGCAGAGAGGGGTAAGGCTGGCCTCTGCCACAAGCACTCCCCCTGGATACAAAGGCTCTGCTGGGGGCCGAGAGCAAGGTCCCTGAGTTAGAGGAGGAGGAATGCACCTAGAGGAAGTCCTGCCCACTGCTGTCCACTCTTGTTAGCTGCATCTGGAGGTTAAATGGAACAAAGGCTCTGTGGAGAGGTGCCAGGGGAGCCTGCAGCCTCAGGCCTGCTTCTGAGGGTGGCTTTGGATGGTAGTGGCAGTAGGGAGTCTGGGTCCCATTTTCCGTGGCAGGCAGAGGAAAATAAAAGGAAAGAGAAGCTGCCCCACCTGCCCCACACTCACCTCAAGCTCACTGGGGCTCTAGGTGGTCTGTGGCGGTAGCTGGGCCAGGCCAGGCCTTGAGGGGCAGAGCTGAGGGCCCCAGCAGTGGCTGTTTTGGTGTAGACAGCAGGCATGGCTGATACTGGGACCTGTGCAGGCCAGGAGTGGAATTTTTGTGGCCGGGGATGGAGTGTGGGTGCCAGTGTGAGGAACAGGCTGGTCCCATCGCTTCTTCCCTCTCCCAGGAAGGGAGCAAGCACTGCAGCCCCTACCATGACAGGAGGGCCAACGTTCTTCTCAATGTTGGGCCATTGAAGGGACCAGAGGCCCCATGTGGCTGGAATGAGTCACTGGCCCCTTCAGAACAAGCAATGAGTTTTGGCTCTGAGGGGTCTACATCTTCCCAATCCCCCAGTACATGCTGGGACAAACACTCTCCTGGGAACTGTCCTTGAGGCAACCTTAGACAAGTTCTGTCTCTAGGTGAGGGTCGCAAAAGCCATGCTCTGAGGGGAAGCCAAATGGAAGCCGGTGACATTATCCTGCACAAGAGGAGTGGTGTGCATCAAACAAAGTCGCATCTGAGGAGGGCACAGGACATCATAGCTTTTTTTTTTTTTTTTTGACAGAGTCTCACTCTGTTGCCCAGGCTGGAGTGTAGTGGCACAGTCTTGGCTCACTGCAACCTCCACCTCTCAGGTTCAAGAGATTCTCTTGCCTCAGACTCCTGAGTAGCTGGGATTACAAACACGAGCCATGACGCCGGCTAATTTTTGTATCTTTAGTAGAGATGGGGCTTCACCAGTATCTTCCATGCTGTTCTTGTGGTAGTGAGAGCCTCACAAGATCTAGTTGTTGAAAAATGTGTGACAACTCTCCCCTCTCTCTCTTGTTCCTGCTCCAGCCATGTGAGATATGCCTGCTTCCTCTTCCCCTTCTGTTGTGATTTTAAGCTCCCTGAAGCCTCTCCAGAAGCTGAGCAGAAGCCACTTTGCTATTTCCTGTACAGCCTGTGGAACTGTGAGACAATTAAACCCAGTTCCAGGTATTTCTTTCTTTTCTTTCTTTTCTTTTTTTCTTTCTTTCTTTTTTCTTTTTCTTTCTTTCTTTGTTTCTTTCTTTCTTTCTTTTTCTTTCTTCTTTCTTTCTCTCTCTCTCTCTTTTTTTCCTTCTTTCCTTCTTTTCTTTCTTTCTTCTTTCTTTTTATGGAGTATCACTCCATTGCTCCAGGCTGGAGTACAGTGGAGCAATCTGGGCTCACTGCAACCTCTGCCTCCTGGGTTCAAGCGATTCTCCTGTCTCAGCCTCCCAAGTAGCTGGGACTACAGGAGCACACCACCACGTCCGGCTAATTTTTGTATTTTATTGTAGAGATGGGGTTTCACCATATTGGTCAGGCTGGTCTTGAACTCCTGACCTTAGGTGATCCACCCACCTTGGCTTCCCAAAGTGCTGGGATTACAGGTGTGAACCACCACGCCCGGCACCCAGGTATTTCTTTATAGCAGTGTGAGAATGGACTAATATTCCTCTTTTCATGAAAGGGCTGTATCTGTAAAGCAATGCCCAACACAGAAGGAGTCAAGAAACAAAAGAATGAGACAGACAAATCCAGTTTGTCAGTCAAAGGTAATTTATCGGAGGGGAATTTGTGGACAGAAGCATGGTCTTAAGTGGTAACAAGACAGGTAGTTCCCCAGGCTGTTATCCCCAAGATTTAGGGCTTACTTAGTACAGGAAAAGGGTAAATATGCTCTATAAGGAATGTGCAGCACAATTAAGGTCAGCCTTCCAGAAAGAGAATGAGGTACACATCGTAGCCTGTAATTTGTATGATGACATCTAGGTAGCTTTGACCTAAGGAGAAGATTTACTGTAAGTATGTGCTCTTACACAAGAACAATAGATCAAGTAGAAATCTTAAAGGCATTCCCAGAACTGGGGTTAATCCAAAGTCAACATGGTAGATTCACATCCAAGATGGAGTTGCTTTAGCCTCCACAGAGCTCCCTCCCCAGGCCCTTGGAGCCCTTAGGGTTTAGAGGACCAACATAGAAATTCTCACCCAGGCAGTTTGATCCTTTTGGTTCTCAACAGGGAATTGAATGTACACATCTGCTTCTTATTCTCAAATAATTTCTTCTTTCACTCTATTATTTCTCAAATCTTTCCTTCTTTTCCCTCTTCACAGAAAAAGTTCCAGAAAATTTAAAAATCTTTTCAGAAAAGACAGTACACTGAGCAGGATTTGCACATCAAGAAAAAGTAGAGATGGGAGATGGGAGTCAAGTGTTTTGGGGGGTAGAGAGAAAGATTAGGCTGGAAGGGGTACTGGGCCAGGTGTAGGGGTGTGCACACGTGTGTGTGTGTGTGTGTGTATCTTTCTCACTGAAGGTTTACTTGAAAAACTCCAGCTCTGTCTAGCCTGGATTAACAGAATTATGTGTGTTTGCCCATGGGCAGGTGGGGGGCTTGGGGGCAGCAGACCCTGGAATGGAATGCGGTGATGGCAGCTGGGCTGTTGGGTAGGCGTGATGAGCTGCAGAAGGAGCAGGGCTCTGGTTCCCATGCTCGTCCATCCTGCTGGCATGGAGCTTCCTCCAGGCTGTGGGGTGGGTGTGGTAGGTGGGGCTTCCTTCCTTCCCCAGACTAGCCCAGCAATTCCCCAGGAAGCCAGACCTCTTCTACTGCTTCTTTCTGCACCTCTACAGGGAGGGTCACCCTGTCTGCACCAAGGACGGGGACAGCAGAGGAATCTCACAGGCCAGGTTTGTCTCAATTGGTAAACGAGGGGTGAACATATGTGTGTTTGCTGTGGCTCCCCACTCTGTCATTTGCAGACGCTGCTAATCAGTCACAGTCACAGGATTCTCACCCCAGTGCTCATTGAGCACTACCAAAAGCTCCACATGGTTTATAAGTATCTGGAGACTCTTGCATTCCCTGTGGATCCTTCCTGACCAGATCTCAGAACCTTCCCTGGAAATGAGGAAGTGGCATGTCATCGCCCAGTACCTTAGGAAGACCCTGCCCTGTCAGTCAGAGATGGCATCTTGGGTGGCTACTCCCTGAGTGGAGGAAGAGAGGGTTCTGTGCAGGGAGCTTCCTTGGTGGATCATGGGGTAAATGATGCCTTTGGTCTGACACAAAGCCTGGCGTGTGGAGCAGAAATTCCAGTGGGGCTAGGACAAGCAAGTGCTGCTCAACCAGGCCTCCAAATACACCTTGTCCCCCTCCCACCATAGCTGAGCCTGGATGGGAATGTGGACACCCATAGACTCCAGAGGATGGGACCCTGGTCAGTGGTGGTGTTGGGGTGTGGGGTGAAGGCAGGTGGGACAGGACCTCCAGGTGTGGGAGGAGCCAGCCTTTCTTGTGAGGGCCTGGGCACATCACTGCCCTCTTTGGGCCTCTGTTTCCTCCTCTGGCAAATGAACAAATGATGTGCCTGTTGTGCAGGCCCCACAGGGTCATGATGGGACTCGGGGAGGAAGGGTGCTTGTGCCTGGCTTTTCCCACGAAGGATGATGGTGAGAGCAATACTGAGAGTCACATGAAACTGAGTCCTCAGGAGGCCCTGTGAGGAAGGTGTGGTTCCCATCACACTTCTCTTTTGAGAAAACAGTGTCAGGGAGGCCTGGCCACCTGCCCAAGGTGACACAGGCAGTGTTGGAGCTGGGAGTGAATCTAGAATCAGGGCTCACTGAAGGTGGTGGGAGCATTGCAACAGCTGACTCAGGCCGGTTATCCAGGATCTGAGGTCAGGAGGGCTGATCCTGGCAGGTGGGGACCTCCCGATTGGCCATGCTAGAGATGAATCCCCAGACACCCCAGATGAGGCTGTGGGAGCAGCAGGTGAGTGGATCTGTGGTGGGAGGGGCTCCAGGGAGGACAGGCTTCTTTCCCCTCAGCAGGAGGCCTCCACACTAAGAGAGCAGGAGGTCTTCATCCCCCAGCCCTGCCCTCCTGTGGCCACAGGGCCTGAAATGCCTCCATTAGAGAGACCAGAGAAACCGCCTAGCTGAGCTGGGCTCAGTGTAGATTTGGGGAACGATGGGACAGGGGACCCCATGACCTTATGACTTGTTAAAATCCTATCATAGAAGTAACTGGGGGTGTCTGGTGGCCTTGGAGGCCATCTGGGGAGACGGGGAGAGGAGGAGGAGAGCTGAGGGAGGCAGCTGAGGGTCCTGGGCTGTTGCAAGTGGGAGACCTGGGGAGCGGGTGTCAGGAGTGGTTGGTGAGATTTCAGGGGACAGGTCTTGGGTGGGCACCTGACAATGGGAGCTCACCACCACGACCACCCCAATGGCCCAGGGGGATGTGCCCTCTCTGGGCAGTTTCCTCTCTTACCTGGAGAAGCTGCACACTGCCATGCAAGACTGTGTGAAAGGGAGTGAGCCTGGGGCAGGCAGGTCGGGTACCGGGATCCTGAGGCTTGGGAGGAGATAGCTCTGGACCCAGCCCTTCCATCTCAGCAAGGCTCCTCCCTCGTGAGTCCCATGGTCCTCCCCATGCCCTGTGAGCTGGGGCGTCAGGCCTATCTTACCTCTGAATGGTGGAGGCTCCAGAGCAGCTGCCAGTCCCTGCTCCTTGAGTGGTGAAGCTGCAGAGCTGCCTGACTGCAAAGCTGCAGGAGCTGGACTCAGCCTCCCACTCAGAGATGCCCATGGAAGGAGAGGGAAATTGGGTCCCTCCCAGGTCAGGCAGCTTCTAAGCATTTTCCTTCTCTACAAGGCCTCCGTTTGCCTGTCTGTTTTCAGAGACTGTTGGGACAGAAGGTCCCTGAGTCACAGCTCCCACACCTCCTCGTCTAGAGCCCAGAGCCTGATGCAGGGCCCAGTGCTGTTCTGTGCACATTTCTCACCCCTGCTGGCCTGGCAGTAGTGCAGGATGGGAGGGTGTGGGGATGGGGGCAAGTCATGGGCCAGGGGCCTCTCTGAGGGTCTTTGGCTGGCTGTCTTCCAGGGAAATGTGATCAACATCCAGAAAGAAAAAAGGGGAGCAGCTGGGGGCCTCACTTTGGGGGAGGGTGGGGATGTGGAAGTCAGAGACTCCCACCCACTTGCCCTGGGTACAACACTCCCTGGCTCCATCCTCTGCATCCTGGATTTATTGGGAGGGTTTGATACACGGAGGAGACCCCTCCCAATGGAGGCTGTGGGCAGGGGACAGGAATCATGGACAAATTCCTAGGGGAGCTGTTTATCTGTTTATATCCAACTCTGAGAAAAGGGTGGGACTCCATGGGATTGGAGAAGAGGGGGCCCATTAAGAGAAAAGCCCTAGAGATTGGCCTCAGTTTACTCCCTCCCTAAGGGCCCTTCAGCATCTTCCACCCAGGCCCTGTCAGCCTCCTGTCCTTCCCTCTGGCTCCAGGAGATCAAAGTCCTCCAAAAATGCAGCTGCTTCAGTGACAAGAGGGAATTATCTTCAGACTCAGGAGGAATATGGGGTTGGTTTCAAGTCCATGGAGTGGCACAGTCTGATTGAGAGGTGAGAACTTAGCGGATTGACAGAGAGTGGGTAGAGACTGTCTTGTGGTCAGTTTCAGACAGCCTGTGGCCACAGCTCCTTGATCAGCAGCAGGCCCTGTTGAATGGGAGCTCTGGGCAGGCACTGGGAGGGAGGCCTGAGGTGTGGCTCCTGGAGCCTCACAGCTGCTGCTCTGTCCTACAGCTACTACCTGTCCTGCCACTGAGCCCCCATCCTAGAAGGCCAGCCACACCCTCAAGGCCAAGAAGACCAGGCCATGAAGAATCTCAGGTCCACTGAGTGCCTGGGTGGCAGGGGCAGAAGGCCTCAGGGCTCAGTGAAGTTTGGGCTGAGCATGGGCTCTGCGAGTCAGACAGCTGCACTGGGCTCTCAGCTCCACCATGACCAGCCCTGTGACCGGAGGAGGGGACTCACTGCTGTAGTATTTGGGCATCATTTTCATAAATTTAATGTGTTCATCCAATCATTTTTTTCTTAATCTATCTTCCTCTATAATCACCATGTACTAATGATCGCTGTTAGTGATTGTGTTCAAATGAGTAAACTTGTTATATAGTGTGTATTATACTTCCTCATGATTTCTTCACTATATTGTATGACCCCACTCATACATGGTACTTAGAGTAGTTAAGTTGACAAAAATACAAAGTAGAAGACTGGTTCCCAGGGCTACAGGAAAGTAGGTGCAGTGTGTAATAGGTACAAAGTTTGAGTTTTGCAAAAACACTCCCTATAAATGCGGAGGATGCTCGTAAAACAGTGCAAATGTACTTAATTCCTTTGACCTGCATACTTAAAAATTGTTAAAATGAAAAAAAACGTTGGCTGGGCGCAGTGGCTCACACCTGTAATCCCAGCACTTTGGGAGGCGGAGGTAGGTGGATCACCTGAGGTCAGGAGTTTGAGATCAGCCTGGCCAACATGGTGAAGCCCCGTATCTACTAAAAGTACGAAAATTAGCCAGGCATGGTGCTGCATGCCTCTAATCCCAGCTACTCGGGAGGCTGAGGCAGGAGAATTGCTTGAACTCGGGAGGTGGAGGTTGCAGTGAACCAAGACTGCACCACTGCACTCCAGCCTAAGCAACAGAGTGAGACTCCACCTCAAAAACAAACAAACAAACAAACAAACAAAACAAAGTACAGACTATAGCTATCTGCAATAGCATGAATGAATATCACAAATATCATGTTGTATAAAAGAAAGTAGATGTAAATGTATACATATTATATAATTTGAAAAATCCAATAAGCAGACAAAACTGAGGTCCTGGCTTTCAGTAATACCAGATTAGCTTGTTGAATTAACACAGATTATAATGATGACACCAGCATAATATATTATATATTGTTACAGTAAGAACTGAATGGGGATTTCAGCTGTGCCCACTGTAGGGGAGATAGGTATTGATGTTTGAATCCAGCCCAATTAACACCTGTTGTAAAACATAACACCGCTGTTAAAGGTACACAACAGAAATGAGCGTCTCTATAATGATTCTTTACAGTTTTAGTGCACAACTTTAAAATTCATGATATGTGTGAAGATACACGAAAATAGAATCCATACACAATTTAAAAAGCAGGCAGTAGAAGTGATCCTAAGATATTCAAGGTGTTCTAATTCAGGATGTTTAAAGGCAGCTATTATAAATCTGTTCATGGGGGTAAAGGAAAATATTCTAACAGTGAAGAGATGTGGAACCTCAGCAAAGAAATGGAAATTATGAAACAATAGGAAGATAAGGAAATTTGAAAAATACTTTTGAGCTTATTCAAAGATTAGAAACAGAAGACAGAACAATAGAAATTGCCCATTCTGAATAAAAGAGTGAAAAAGCTTAAAGAAAATGAAGAATCTTAGAGACCTGTAGAGTGATTGAGTCCAAGTTGGAGAGGGGACAGAAAAATTAAATGAGGTACAAAGTAAATCACCAACTAATAGCTGAAAACTTCCAAAAACTGGTCAACCTCCCCCCAATTTTTATACCCAACATGTCAACAAACCTCTCCAAAAACTACAAATAAAACCATACCGAGGCCATATTGTGATTTAGGAGACTGGCAGGGCAGAGCTTTCTATTGACTTGCTGTGATTTCTAATTTTAACTACTTAGAAGAATGAAAAATAGGTTTTCCTTAGAGTTTCCTTTTTTTTTTTTTCTTGGAGAAAGTTTGACTTAGCCACAGATGACTGACAGTTATTAAAGGCAGATGACTTTCCAGATTTCTCTTAAATTTCCAGTGTCTTACGTTGAAAATTATTTGAATTTGTTCCTTCCAAATCTTGCAGTAATACTGATGCTCCAGAAAGATGTTCCATGGAGATTCTGCTCTTGTGCATCCATCCTGCACGGAGCTGAGGCTGTGCCTCCTCTAGTTTCATTAGCATGTAGTCGTGGGGTACCGTGAGTTAATCTGAAAAACTAAGTGTTAAAATGGATTCAGGCCAGCCGCAGTGGCTCACGCCTGTAACCCCAGCACTTTGGGTGGCCAAGGCGGACAGATCACTTGAGGTCAGGCGTTCGAGACGAGCCTGGCCCACATGGTAAAACCCAATCTCTACTAAAAAATGCAAAAATTAGCCGGGCGTGGTGCTGGGTGCCTGTAATTTCAGCTCCTTGGGAAGCTGAGGCAGGAGAATCGCTTGAACCTGAGAGGCGGAGGTTGCAGTGAGCCCAGATGGAGTCACTGCACTCCAGCCTGGGCTACAAAGCAAGACTCTGTCTCAGAAAAAGAAAAGAAAAATGGATTCAAAAAATATCACTGTTAAGTTCCACCAGCAAATTATTAAACGTGGTTCCAAAGGGATATTTAAAAAGGGAAATTAAAATTGTTTCCAAGAAAGCCCTATTCACAGCAGCAACGCAGACACTGTTCATGACTTCACCACACAAACTTCCCTCATGTGTTGGGAGGGACCAAGGGGCTCTCTGATTCTGCATCTGCATTAATTATGGCCTGGAAGTCCACAGTAGGACCCTAAGGGCTAGTAATCAGCCTGGGTTGGGGGCAGAGAAGTGGTGGATGTGGCTCCCAAAGTGGCTTAGGGGCTCCCTTCCCTGTGGCTGTTTCCTAACTGGATACAGCAAGGTCAGGCCTTTCGGTGTGACGTTTTCTACTCTTTATTAGAGTGGCAGGAGCGTCCCTGTGCCAGCTAGGCCTGACCCAGGTGTGGGCCTTGCAGCCAGTTCGGGGTCCAAGAGGCACTCCTGGGGTGCAAAGGACGATTTGTGACAACCCAGAGGATGGAGAAAACGGCGGTTTTGAAAAGGCAAGTGCCAGGTTATTAGGGCTCGCTTATATCCATTTCTGGCAGTGAACTGACAGTTTCAGACACTCAGGAGGGAGCTTCCCGCTTGGGATCCCAAAAAGTCCCAGAAGTATCAGACTTCTTGACATTAACGCCATTCCTACGCAGGGACCACACTGCGCATGTCCGAAGAGGCGTGTCAGGGGCGGAGCGAGGGTAAGGGGCGGTGCTGAGAATAGAGGCAGGGTAAGGAGAAGGGGCGGTGCTGAGGGGAGAGGCCGGGCCAAGGGAAGAAGCTCGGCGCGAAGGGGCGGGGCCGAGGGAAGGGGCGGGGCGAGTCCAGCTTCAGGAAGAGTAACGTTACTATGGCAACCCTGACAGGTTTGTGAGCAGCCCCCGGTCCCCTGCTGCTCCGTGAGAAATCAAACTTCTGGCACTGACAAAGCATGAAGCCAGCATTTTAGGAAGAGGTAGTGGCATAATTACAAGGTAGGACCAGCCGCCCTGGTCCCACTGTCGCCTGGCAGGCAGGAGAGGCTTGGGAACAGCCAGGCTCCCCTTGACATGGCAGTACTGCTCTGGACGCGGGGAGGTGTGGATTGGTGGGTGGGAGCTACGCCTGGCACACTGGGAGTTGTCGTCTTTGATTAGCTTCCAGTTTTTTCATCGCAGGGCGACCGGATTACAATCCCAGCCAGTATGAACATGGAGGGGGGCGTGCAGTACTGAAGAGGGAAGCCGGGCTCTGCCGACCTCGCTGTGCATGCTGGGAGTTGTCGTCTCTTCACTGCCCCCGCCCGTTGTTTCAGGCGCTTCGGGACTACAATCCCAGCATAACCCAGGCTCGGGGACCAGGCGCAGTTCTCTGGGGAAGAGCTGGGCGGCGAGCGCCTCGCTAGGCAGGCTGGAAACAGTGGCTCTTAACGGTTCCCCACTGGTTGGTGGCAAGGCGGCTGAACTAGAAACCCAGCAGGCGATATGCGAGGAGGCGGGCAGCCAGGAGGGTTGGAAAAGGCAGTGTGGACTGTTTGGACAAACGGAGGCAAGATGGCGCAGTTCCGGGTTCTTCACCGTCAACTTTCCCGTGCCCGGGAAAGACACCGGTCGACTGCGCAGGCGCAACCCCACCTCCGACGGGGAAAAACCGGAACCCGCCTAGCCACGCCTATATCCCCGCCCCCGACCCGCCTATGTCCCGCCCGCTGCCCGCCCACTTCCGGGCCCAGGACATAAAAGCCGCTCCCGGCGGGCGCGCAGTGCGAACTTCCTCGGCCCCTCCTCCTACGCGGGACTCGGGAACCTCGCCCTAGCACCCCGGAGCGAACTTCCACGGCCCCTCCTTGTGCGCGGGACCCAGGAACCTCGTCCGAGAACGCCAGAGCTAACTTCCTCGGCCCCTCCTCGTGCGCGGGACCCAGGAACCTCGTCGGAGAACGCCGGAGCGACTTCGTCTGCCTCCACCGCCGGAGACCGGTGAACCTCGCCCCTCCCTTACATTGGCTTGTGGATGAAGTTTTTTTTGCCTTGCCTACTTGCCTTTTCTCTGGCATTTGCTCTGGGGGTCGCATTAAAGCAAATCATGGACCTTGCCGCTTCCACAACTATGTTGGTCTACTGATCGCGTGCACCTCCTTGCCAAGGAAAGTGAGTCTGGAGAAGAACAGGAGGCGCAGGTCTGGGCTGGGTAGTGAGGAAGGCGTGACGCTGCGATATGCACCTCGCCCTTGTCCAACTGGGACGGATGTGGTCCTCATCCCACTTCCCGCTGCTCAGCTGGGTTCCCTTTCTCACCTGCACCCGGGGTCTTTCCTGGGCATGGCGCCTCCTGCAGCCCAGAGAGCCGCCTGCTTTTCTAAACTGCTGTGGGAACTGGCCTCAGGTTTGGGAGCTGTCCATTGTGCCGCTGCCCTCTTTTCTCTCCAGCCAGAGCGCGGTTCCACCACTCTGGGGAGAAATCTGCCGCCTGGCCCACCAGTGCACAAGTTCAGAGCTTTGCACGGGGTGACATGGCCTGTGGCTTCGTGAAAATGTCACCCTCACCAGCGCCTTTTTTTGCGGATGTGGATGTTGAGGGGGCAGGGAGAGCCACTATTGGCTTACCCAGGAGATGCTAAAAGCAGAGGAGAAAATCTGAATTCCCAGGCGTGTGTTTCTGGTGCACCATTTTTCACCAACCCATTTGGTGGAAACTCCCCCAAATAATTACCTAAAGATTAGGATGGTTTAGGCATTTTACACGTCATATCATTGGCCTCATCTCAACAGATGCCTTATTGGCCAGTGTCTCAAACACAGATGGCAATCCTCAGGAACAGGTGGTGCTTCAGCTTTGTGGGAGCGACTTTCAAGGTGTGGACCACTTGGGGAATCTTTGTAACTCCTCAGGCTTCACATCTTTGCTTTGAATGGAAAGCTCATTATCCCCGGCACTCGCAGAGGTACCTTTACTCTCTTGGGCTGATCTGTTGACTTTTTCTGCCTAGACAATGGAAACTTCTGAGAGCACTTCTAGTTTCGTGTATCTTCCTAATAATTGATGTCCCTAATTTCCATACGTCCTCAGGGACAGTTCCTTTGATTCTGGAATGGCGCCAGCGTAAAAACCAAGGTGTTAATCTACATGAAAATAAGACCTTGTTCATATACATTCCAATAGGCTTCATTTGTGATTTCTGAATGTGGATTACTATTAAAAAAACCTAAAAACCCTGGTCATGGATATTAGACACTGTTATTGTACTTTGTGAAGAATTTTCCTCCTTCAGGATTAATTGCACACAGGCTCATCAGCACCTTTGTAAATAAAGGAACAAGAACCATGTGGTATCTACGGATGTGGTGAGATGAGGAAGTATAGGGAGACCACAGTGCAGCGATTCTTCTCTTGTTTTCAGTAGAGTCTGTGGGGTCGAGTACCTGTGTTCCTCCCCCATCCCTCAATATTCTCATTCTGCTCCTGACTGTTCCCTCATTAGGTGGGCGTTTCTAAATATGCTTGTCCGCAATAGTTGGTGGGGATGTTGTAACGTGAGGACATCCACCATCCATCACCTTAAAGATAAGTGGAGAAGATTTTGTGGTGTGTGTTCAAGAGGCACTGCTGTTGGCTGTGTTGCTGCCAAAACACGTGATCTCAGCTGTCCCCAGCAGCTGTCTCAGAAGTGGTCCTGACGCAGCCACAGCTGCTGTTCACAGAACCAGGAGCTCTTTGCAGTTTAGTGTATTCTGCTGAGATTTATGGCTCCGACCCTCCTCTGCTCTGCCATTCCTGGTAGTATCTGCTCAGTTGCCTGGTTTGCTCCAGTGTTTCCTGGGACCCTGTTGTGTAACTGCATTTCAGAGGGTCTTAAGGGATTCTACCCTTACTACACCAGTCACTCTACACTGCCCATGCACTTAGCCTCTTGGGGCCCTGCGTGTGTCCTCTTCAGTGGAGCTGTGAAGAGTTCTAGTTAGGGATAGATCTCATTCTTACATGCCTCAGGCTGCTTAGAAAGCTGATCATCTTGTCTTTGGACACATGGACATTGTTCCTTTTGTGTATTTTGAAGTCCGATGCGTTTTTTTTTTTTTAAACAACGTGGACCCTTGCATTAATAGTCACTTTTAAATATCTTTGTGAATTTAACTCTGGCAACAACTTGATGAAGTTGACATGCGATCCCCATTTTATAGGTGATGAAACTGACACTTGGAGAGGTAGAGTAGCTTTATTTACTTCACACAAGCTGTTGATGAATTTCAAGTCTCAACCTAGAAGTCTTCCTCTAAGATATGATCATGACATATTCTACTTTGTTTCTCTGCCAGCATCCCAAAGGGGTCCACATCTCATTAGGACTCCATTTTCTTCTTAATGACAGGAAACTTGCAGAAACAGGCCTTTGGTTGGGGAGAGCACTTGCTGGCACTTGGCCTTCCCTGTCCTCTGCCTTCCCCTTGTCAGGGTATAGGTGATTTGAGGGAGCTGGAGCAGCAGTAGATCCCGACCAGCCCTTACCTGGAATGCTTGTTGTTATGTAAAGATAACACCCTTTCACTTTTTTAGGTGTGATTTTTTTTGTTGTTGTTCTAATTATTCCTCTGGGCTTTCTCTTCTAGATTCGTGCTGTGCACTAACATGCAATACAAATACTGATAAAAATAAAACTATTGCCCTCCTACCAAATGGTAACAGTGCTTACATTTTTCCTCTTTTTCTAATTATAAAAGAAATGCATGCTGTTTTAAGAATGTCAGATCATAGCGATCTTTATGTAGTGAAAATCTCCCATGTCTTCCTCTTTGTTCCAAAGTCACTCTCTTCTTAGAAGGAATTATTATAGCTTGGGGTGTATTTTTCTGGATGTTTTCTATAAATTTATAAATACATATAAAGTTGGCCAGGTGCAGTGGCTCACGCCTGTAATCCTAACACTTTGGGAGGCTGAGTAGGGAGAATCACTTGAGCTCAGGAAGTTGAGGCTGCAGTGAGTTGTGATCATGCCATTGCACTCTTATCTGGGTGATAGAGTGAGCCCCTGCCTCCACAAAAAAAAAAAAAAAAAGATAAATACCTGTACAGTTTTTGAACACATTACATCATACTATATTGTTTTTTATTTTGCTATTTCACAAGCAATATATCAGTTACGTTATTCCATATCAGTGCATGAGATTCTAACTCTTTTTTTTTTTTTTTTTTTTTTTTGAGATAAAATCTTGCTCTGTCACCTAGGCTGGAGTGCAATAGCACGATCTCAGCTCACTGCAACCTCCGCCTCCTGGATTCAAGTTATTCTTCTGCCTCAGCCACCCAAGTAGCTGGGATTACAGGCGTGTGCCACCATGCCTGTATTTTTAGTAGAGACGAGGTTTCACCATGTTGGTCAGGCTGGTCTTGAACTCTTGACCTCAAGTGATCCTCCCGTCTCAGTCTCCCAAACTGTTGGCATTACAGGCGTGAGCCACAGCACCTGGCCTCTATTTTTAATGTCTCAAATATATTCCAAAGAATGAGTATACAAGACTTGTTTCACTGTTTTTTCTTTGATAGAAACTTAGATTATTTCTAGTTTCATCATTATTAAAAAATGCAGCGATAAGATTCCTTTACATAATTTATTACACTGATAACTAACTGTTCAGTTTATCTTGCCTTCTTTTAGTCAGAGAATATGTCATGAGTTTAATATTTATTTTATGATTTGATTCTTAGGAAAATTAATGTTATGACTGGATAAAGACAATTGTGAAGAAACTGCATTTCGAGGTTGTCTGTCTCTGTATTCTGATGGAAAAGCGTGGAGTTTAGAAGCATTGCTCGCTCCTTCAGTTTCTAACAAATCCGTGTTCTCATAGCAATTTAAATTTAAATGTTTGAATTGCTTCTCCTTCCCTGATTCAGAATAAGTATGTTGTTTTTTTGTTTGTGAAACTTCTGACTCCGGGTTTTTTCAGTTGGGCTTTAGAGAGGATAATTACCGTATTGCTGTTGTATCTGTTTTTCTTCAGCATCTGGCTGTGTGTGATAAAGATCATAGAATTAGACCTGGTCCTGTATGTATTTTGGGACCAAAAATTCAAAGTAATCAACTCAAGATAGGAGTCTCCAACTTTGATTCTTAATAAAAGATATCCTTTGATTTCCCTAAATCTTTATGATTCCTAGAAGAAATTCACCCATGGATGAAGCATGTGGCTGAAGAAATTCACCCGTGGGTGAAGCATGTGGTTCTGTTTAATAATGTTTTGTTGGGGATTTCCACATCGAGTTTCATGAGGCATACTGTTTTATGGGGTTTTTTTTTTTTTTTGGTACTGCCTTTCCCTGATTCTACTGGAGAGTAATACTATCTTCCTAAAATATATTGGGGAATGTTCCCTCTTTTTCTACTTTTGGACAGTATTAAACTCATAATGACAAGTTTTTTTTTTTTTTTTTGTGAAAATGCTCTGAAAAAAATATAGGGTAGGCTGGGTGCAGTGGCTCACACCTGTAATTGCAGCACTTTAGGAGGCTGAGGCAGGCAGATCACGAGGTCAGGAGTTTGAGACCAGCCTGACTGACATGGTGAAACCCTGTCTCAGCTAAAAACACAAAAATTAGCTGGGCATGATGATGTGTGCCTGTAATCCTAGCCACTCAGGAGGCTGGGGCAGGAGAATCACTTGAACCCAGGAGGCGGAGGTTGCAGTGAGCCGAGATCATGCCACTGTGCTCCAGCCTGGGCAACAGAGCAAGACTCTATCTCAAAAAAAGTGCAGGGTGCCTTTTCCTTTTGTACTGTGTAATATTATTTATCTTGATTGTATTTACCCATATACCTGCCAATGGTTTAATGAGCCCTCGTCTTCTACCCTCCAGTCTCACCATACTTCAGCCCCTCCTCCCTACTTTCTGGTACTCAGCCCCGTGTTTTTCTCTCCTCACATTCTCAACCCTGTCTCTTTAACGTGGGGACTTCCATGCTCTGCCTATATCCTCCCGCCCTGCACTGCCAGAAGGCTCTGCAGGCTCTAAGCTGGGGCAGCAACACGGTCCCCTCTCTGGGTTTCAGCCTCCAGACCACTGTCCTGTGCTTCTTGCAGATGCTTCTAGTGTCTGGAAACATCTGGTTCATGTGGTTGGTCTGGCTTCCTGTGTGTTTGGTGCCAGAGGGAGTCTGTTTTTTGCTCTTCCACCATACAGAGAAGGCAGAGCTCTGAATTGATTTGGAAATAAATTATCGGTTATTTCGTTTGGACTGAAATAAATCATCTATTACTTTATGATGACATAAATATTGTAGCTTAGTTTGTGGTAGTTATAATTTCATGTTTATTTATTGTTTTACAGGCCATGCCACCATGCCCAGCTAATGTTTTATTGTTTGGCAGAGGCATGATCTCACTCTGTGGCCCAGGCTAGTTTCCAATTCCTAGGTTCATGCAATTCTCCCACCTTGGTCTCCCAAAGCACTGGGATTACAGGCATGAGCCACTGTGCTTGGCCAATAGTTAAAATTTTAGATTACTATGTGCAGTACCGTGATTAGCCATATTTAACTTATTCAGAGACAAGGCTTTAATAAAAAAATTACTTCATGTTAGAATATTTTTCTTTAATTTTTTCAAATTAGTTTTCATTTTTTTTCTCTAATCTTTTTGTTTTAGCCTCAGTCACCTTTACCCTCAGTTTCCATCCTGGGCAGCAGAAGCAGCTCCATGGATGATAGGCCTGTGGCTCTCTGTACTTGGAGCTCTTACCAAGTAAGACTTTGAGACCAGGAGGGGGCCACAGTCCTCTTTTCAGGACAGATCATATGAGCGAAAAACAAAGGAAGAGTCCTTCCAGGTCAGGAGTATTTGGCCAAAATCTTTTTGCTTTCAAGGTTTCTTTTTGTTTGTTGGTTTTTTTTTTTTTTTTAGACAGGATCTCACTCTGTTGCCCAGGCCAGAGTGCAGTGGGGGGATTTTGGCTCATTGCAACCTCTTCCCCCCGGGTTCAAATGACTCTCTTGGCTCAGCCTCTCAAATAGCTGGATTTACAGGCTCACACCACTGTGCCCCGATAATTTTTGTATTTTTCATCCATGTTGGCCAGGCTAGTCTTGAACTCCTGACCTCAGGTGATCCACCTGCCTTGGCCTCCCAAAGTGCTGGGATTAAGGGCATTAGCAACTGTGCCTAGTGAGTTTTTGAGTCTTTATCCATCATTGGACACAATAAATATCCAGACACACAGATGTTTCCCGACATGTCTATGAGTTTAGAGATTGGACATTTCTTTTTCCAGTGATCCTGGTTCTTGACCTTCTCATTTAAGGTTTTGCCATCTTCCAGCAGCAGACACAAGGTCTCCTTAAGCCCTGTTGGTGTAGAGGGAGGGTCTTTGAAAAGCACCAGGTATACACTGTATTTCAGGGTGCATCCACATTTCTCTGTCTCTTCCAGGCCAGTTCTTGGAGCGACCAGGAAGCCAAGAGTTTCCTCAAAGAATGGGGATTCCTTGGAAGCGAGATTCATTTTGAGTCAAGAAAGACGAATCACATGCAGTCATAGGCCATTGCCCAGGGTCTCAAGAACAGGGCCAGAAAGAAGAGCTGGGGCTGGTGGGATTGTGGGGGTCCTCTCTCCCACCTGAAAAGCTACTGCTGCCTGCTGACCCTCTCAGGAAGAGACCTCTCTGGTCTCCAGCATCTAAAACAGGCAAAATTGGGAGGATGCTTCTCTCCTCTGTGTCACACATGTCCTAGAGAAAATCTGTGTGTCTGAATGACCAAAGAAAACTATGAGAAAAAATGCAAAATCTGTGCCAGGCCATTCAGTGTCTAGTTGGGGCTCTGGCGTGTACATACATTTGAAGAAGACTGAAGGGTGCTAAGCCTGCAGGAAATGTTCCTCAGACCTGCCTGTCACACCTGGAATATGACTGCCCATCCAGGTTCATGATGCAGAACTGTCTTTAAAAGGCCACTGCAGATATGGAGAGAGGGATTTCTAACCCTGATAGAACATGACCAGCTCTCCTGCTGGGGAAAGCCACATCCACCAGTGACATGCTGCTTAAACTGGCCCAGACCACACTCTACTACCTAAGGAATAAACCCCACATTTGCTCTTTTTGGGTGAAGGCAGAGGGTGAGACAGGAGAGGAGTGTCCACACAGACATGAGAAGCCTGCAGATCCAGATGACCCCCTTGCTGATCAGCACATTAAAGATCGATGTATGGAAACAATGACCCTGTAGCAGATAAGCTTCTACAGCAGGCTTCAACGATGCGTCACCTGGACCCACTGGCAGAGAAGTCTGCCCCCACTCTATGTTGATCTGGGGGATAAAATTACTGAGGCAGATATAAGAAATGATCTCTATCTGTTGGCGAGATCCGGACAGTCACTGTTATGCAGAGACAGAAGTGCGCTCTCATCAACTTTCCACAGGGCAGGCTGTGGAAATGTACACTGTACATTGATTGTCCATGGCTACAGACTCACCGTCAAATGGGGGAAGATTCCAAGCCTTCAAGGAAACCCTGAAGAGCGGTCACAGGGGACCCTCATTCACTGCTGTGCCTTCTCGCTGTTCCTAGATTTATTCCAGTTGTTAAGCATTCATGGCCATTTATCTGTGCATCTGATGCCATGATGTTTTTGCTGTAGGTAACTGATGGAGTGAGCTGAGCTGCCAGGCTTCCTGGAGTGATTCTTGGATGCTGGGTCATGTGCTTAGGGGCCCTGATGGGACTGAACTGGAAGGAGCCAGAATAGGACAGAACCCAACCCCTGATGAGTGGGCACTGGTGGCCTGGCCTCAGGACCACAGGACACACTGTTCCCAGGCACAGACACCCTGGGCTTTTGTTGGGTCTTGGCCTCCAGGTAGGGCCTGGTGGGCAGCGGGCAGCGACTCCTGAGACACTACTGTGATTCTCGGTGGTGGCTGTGGTAAAAGACCTGCAGGGCTAGAGTTTAGTGTGAGATTCAGGAGGAACTGTGGCCTCTCCCAGTGACGGTGTATCACTCCCATTCCCAGCACGCATGCCCACGGGCCACGGCCTCCGCATCACACACCCCCTGCCAAGTCACCCATCCATGGGACAGCTCCCATGCAGCAGGGTCAGGCTCTTACCTCCACCTCCAGAGCACAGACAGGGGCAGCTCTGTCTCACCGTAAGGCAATGAGGAGAGCTGAGGACCTAGACAAGGCTGTGGGCCATCCCCTTTCCCGAGCAGGCCTCAGGGAAGGACCAGTCCCATCCCCATCCAACCCAGGTCTCAGCCCAGGAGGCTGCATAGGGAAGAAAGGACAGACAGGGCCTCCATACTGGCTGACACTCAGGAGGGGCCGGGGCAAGAGAGCAGAGGGAGCGCAAGGCCAGGCAGGGGCTGCTGAGGATCCATGGGGGCTCAGGCTACACAATGAGGCTGCCCCTCCTGGGCTGCAGGCAGCATCCCCCATGGAAGCTGAGAAAGTCCAGTCCTGAGATGGGACAATGCTGTCCAGGGGTGTGTGGCTGGGCCCTGACAGCAGTCTCCCAAAAAGTGACCACATCACCAGGCTGAGTTCCAGGAAGCCTGAGAAGTGCCCAGTACACCGAGGATGCACCTGGAGCTCATCCTGTCTAATAGACTCTGACCATCTTGCATCCACCTGCCTCTCCTGCATATCAGCCACCACCCCTTCCCTTTTCCTCATTTCTCCATCGTGTCTAACCCTCTCTCCAGCCACAGTGGCCCTTCTTTTACCCTTGTCCTGTCAGAGACCCTGAGCAAGACTCCCCAGATCCCATCCACAGGTCTGCCTTGTCCACTTACTAACTGCTTTGCTGTGCACTGCTGGGGTGGCACGACAGGCAGTGAGGGTAACTGAGGGCCCCACAGGTGGCCAGCTTGGCCCTTTACCGCATCGCTAGCCTCAGGGGGTTCTCAGGGTTGTCAACCAGCAGCCCTGGCTTGGGACACCTGGCTGTCCTCCTCCCACTGTTCTTTTCTGACTCTTCTGATTCGGCCTCTCCCGCCTGTCCTCTGTCCGTGGTGCTGACCAAGCCAGCAGGGAGCAGGTCCCCAGAGGGTGCTGCTGAGCTTTGGGGACCGACCTAGGCTCCTCTGCTGAGGGGTCCCAGGGGAGTCGCTGCACCTGGTTCTACGTCATCTGCTGTCCTCTTCAGCACCACCCCCCTCACTCTAGGCCGGCTCCATGCAGATGCATCCTTGAGTCACCAGTCTCAGGGTCCTCTGTTGTAGGATGGAGATTACTATAGTTGCTGTACACATTCATATTTATAAAGTACAGAATCTAAAGTAAATGAGGACTTTGATTTGCATTTTCCTGATGTTAAGTTTTTTTTCGTTTTTTTTATTTTTTTTTTTTTTTTTTTTTTTCTGAGATGGAGTCTCGCTCTATCGTCCGGGAGTGAAGTGGCACGATCTCAGCTCACTGCAAGCTCTGCCTCCCGGGTTCACACCATTCTCCTGGCTCAGCCTCCCAAGTAGCTGGGACTACAGGCGCCCGCCACCATGCCCAGCTAATTTTTTTTTTTTTTTTT